>NW_008824653.1:103148-105739 GCF_000699105.1 Pygoscelis adeliae
TGCCCAGGGAAGTGGTTGAGTCACCATCCCTGGAAGTATTTAAAAGACGTGTAGATGAGGCGCTTAGGGACATGGTTTAGTGGGCATGGTGTTGTTGGGTTGATGGTTGGACTCGATGATCTTAGACGTCTTTTCCAACCTTAATGATTCTATGATTCCTGAGGAAGCTGCAGTTGCTTTTAATGGTTCAACCCCGTTGTTAAACTGAAAGTCAGCCTTGGGGATGGGGATGCTGGGGTCAGAAGGCAGGGCTCTGAAACCTGTCCTGCTGCACATGGTGATAGACCATCCACTGTGATAACACTGTCAGGCACTGGGGATCTCCTGCTGTGTGGAGGCTTGGGGTGGTGATCATCCGTATCAGTGCTCTAATCTCCTCTCTAGGATGAGCTCCAACCCCATGCCAAAGGCTGCAAAACAGTGACCATGTCCCCTCAGGGTGCCTCCCGCCCAAAGCTGTGCGTCTGCCTAAGAGTTTTGCTGGGCGTTCCTCACTGGAGTAGAGGTTCCCCATCCTGTTTCCTTCTGGCCAAAATTTCTATGAGGTATTGCTATTTCTGTATTTCTGAGACTGTTCTCTCCTTTTAACCAATTTGCTTGGGCTGGAGTAGGTCACCTTCACAGTCGCCTCTGCACCCCTTTGAAGAAATATATCTCAGTGGTAGCGGTAAAATTTTAAACCCTACAGATCCAGGCAGATTATATGGTACAGAATTGCCATCAGAACTAGAAAAAACATATCTTTATCTTCAAAAAAAAAAAGAAGGGAAAAAAGGTCTTCATTTAAAAACATTATCAGGTTTCTATTTAACAAAACACTGTAAAATAAAACCATGAATGCAGGCGGTAGCCCTGGGAACATCCAGTGCTGATTTACTATGCCAGGACATATCTCCTGTAGAGTTAGATTATTATTTTTCTTTACTGCTCTGTCACATGTTGTTGCATGTCTAAGATTCCTCACCAGTAACTAAGAAAAAGCGGAGAGGATTTACTCACATTAAGTCCATTATTTTATATACTGGAGGAAAAAATTAATGGCTTGTGTTGAAGTCTTTTTGGGAAGAAGGTAAGATCTTTACATCATTTTAATGGGGGTAGCTTTGGTAACTTAAAAACTACACATAAGTCAAAACATCTTGACATTCATCTGAAGCATCCTGGCTCTTAGCTTATGCTTTTCTTCAGTTGGAATATTTGCAATATACTCTTGGCTTTATATGCTGTATTAACTTTTTTTGTTTTGTCTTATGAAAAGAAAATTAAACTTCAGATTGTCTCTTCTGCATAGAAAAAACATGAGCTTCTAACCTAATCTGCTTGGTTAGTGACCTTCCTGAAGAAAACTTTCAGTGCTGTACTCTTCCTGGTTATAATTATTCTTACTGAATATCCAGAATCATATTTGCTCATGTGCAGCTGAAGTGCTGGTTGTGCCTGTTTGCTCTCTGTGGATTGAACCACGTGAAATAGCACTGTTTCAACACCGTGAACAACAGAACGCTAAATTAATATCATGGCTCCCTAACAAAATGGCTTTGATGTAAGATTCCAATATCCTTATTTTGTTACGGAGCCATAATACTAGTTTAGCAGTCTGTTATTCACAACGCTGAGCTGATATTGATGGACTTATTAGGAGTACAGCTGTGGAGTTCATGCTGAGGCAGAGTCAGACAGATGAAGGCAAATATCAATCCAAGTTTAAGACTATAAGGTGGAGCAGATGGCAAAGCCAGTGATTTCAACCTAGGTTATGAACACGCTGATCATCCCTGCACTTTTTTCCAACTCCATCGTTTTTTAGCATAGTACAAGGCCAGATCCTGCCCCGGGAAAAGCCGCAGTGTGCTGGCAGCACAGGCTGCAGTGTGTCTGAACAAGGCATATTTTAAAAAAGAGGGAAAAAAAGGTACCTGTTGGTCACAAAATTGGAATTTTTGTTTAAGAAAAACAATGGTAGACATGCCAAAAGTTAGAAAGGCGAAGAAAAAGGGGCTGTCTAGGGAGGTTTGAATGTCTAAGCAAAAAGTGTGGCGGTGCCACTAAATTCTCGACAATTTAAGCAAAATCTGCTTGTGCACACAAGTAAGTATGAGCAACATTTGGAAGGAAAGAAGGAAGGAAGAACAACTGCCCTGTGTGTTTTCAGAGCACACATACATTCCTTCTAGCATTCACCAGGAAGGATAGTATGTAAAAGTATGGTGTGCACTGAGCCAGTAATAACCAAACAATTTGAGATCATGGAGAATTCCTACCATTTTCCTTTTTTTTCTTAAAATCAATTAAAAAGCAGTTTTATTTCAAGAACAAAACTGCCTGAAAGATCAGGAAAATGCCTAAGTAGATAATTTATAGATAACTTTAACTCTGGATGATGATGCAGACTAACAACAAAATGCAAGAAAACAAGATTGTTTTCCACACCACAAGGCTGTGGATGTGGTCTACCTGGACTTCAGTAAGGCCTTTGACACCGTCTCCCACAGCATTCTCCTAGAGAAGCTGGCGGCTCACGGCTTAGACAGGTGGACTCTGCGCTGGGTCAAAAACTGGCTGGACGGCCGGGCCCAGAGAGTTGTGGTGAA
>NW_008824653.1:106527-166054 GCF_000699105.1 Pygoscelis adeliae
CAGGCTGCCCAGGGAAGTGGTTGAGTCCCCATCCCTGGAAGTATTTAAAAGACGTGTAGATGAGGCGCTTAGGGACATGGTTTAGTGGGCATGGTGGTGTTGGGTTGACGGTTGGACTCGATGATCTTGGAGGTCTCTTCCAACCTTAATGATTCTATTCTATGATTCTAAGATCCCAGAGCTCTTTAAACTGATGTCTTAAAATCTGCCAGTGACCTGCCGGGGGCAAGCTTTCTCAGAGGCACTGCAGACTCCATTTCTGCTCTCTCTGGCTGTCCAAATAGCAGGGCAACTGCCAGGCTGTAAGACAAGGAGGTCCCTCTCCTTTGGCTGCCTCTAGAGCCCGGGCAGAGCAGTGGCACTTTGCAGACGGAGGAAACCACGTCTGAGATTCTCTGCAGAAACCATCATGGTCCAGCTAAGGGGTGGGGGCAGAGATTTGTCACTCTGTGGTTTGACATGCGTGTTCAGAGGCTGGTGGCCCTCCCCCCCCAGAGCTGTGGCTGGGCTGGGGGCCGAGCCACTGGCCCGGCCAGGAGTGCAGGAGGACGTGGAGCAGGAGCTGCGGGAGGCTGTGGTCCCGCTCCACACAGCTCCTCTGATTTTGACAGGCAGGAATCTGAGTTTCAAAGTTACACATAGCTTCAAGGATGAGGAAAAAAATTGACCAGAAATACCAAAAGGACCAGTATTTCATTAAGGAGGATAGATTTATTGACTGTCTAGACTGAAGCTAGTTTTGTATTCATACTTTAAAAGTTTTAATTAAGTTTAAAGTTTACACTCACACCGTCTAGCCATTCCCTGGTTAGTTTTATGAAAACATTAACCTTGACATTTTGACAACTTTTTTCCTTTCATTTAGTCTCTCATTTAAAGTAATTTTCATTGTCTGTGGTTTAGCAATTCCCTTGGTCCGCTTACACAACCCAAGCCCTTTGAAGAGAGACAGCTCAGTGCGCCTGGTGGCAGCTCCCAGCATGGTGTTTAATTCTGAGTTCAAGCCGAGCAGCAGAGCTCTACCTCTGTGGTACTGCATCAGCGTGACATCAGGTTTTGCAGGCAGTGATGTGAAATTTGCCTCCACGCTTGCACAAAGCACTTGTGAGAAGAGCACACTGGTGCCTTCACAGCTTGCAGGGCCCAGGGACCAGCAGAGGATGCGGGACCCCCCCTCACCTCACCTAACCTAGGGCAAGCTGCTCCTGTTGTCCCCCCTGTCAACATGTACACACATGAATCCTGTACCTCCCAGTGCAGTCTGCCTCTCCAGAAGATGCTGGCAGCTCCTGTGCTGGAGGCCCTAAGCCGTCCCCGGGAGCTTGCGCCCTGCGCTGGGACAAAGCTGTGCAGCACGCGAGGGCACTCTGATAGTTCCATTTGTTAACTTGAAAGTCCAAGTTCAGCATCATTGTATTGGAGAAATACCCCAAATCACCTAAGAACTTAATGCAAGACATACTTAATTCCTTTCTGCTCCAGCTTTCTGAAGATATTTAAGCAGAAACATATGCAAGCTATGTAGGTTTATAGTGATGCAGGTGGGTGACATGAAAGTCACGTTGGTATCTTTCCATGTCTCAGGCCACTTAAACACCTCTTGAAAGACTGAGCCTTTAAGTTTTACTGATGTATTTCTACTCAAGTGTTTTTCTCTGCAAAGCTGCCATGGTTATTAATTCATTGGTGAGGTGCCGAGGCAGGGCATTTGGGTGTCAACGGCAGCACTTTGATAGGCAAGCAGGGAGAGAGGGAAGTTGTCAACACGTTTCCAGGGAAATAGGGGAACTCACCAACGCTGCAACTGTCTGAAGAAAGGAATAACCGTCATCTCTGCATCCTTGCACAACTTGCCTTAAGACTGCGTCATGTTGAGGAATTGCCATTCCACCCAGTGACTGTAAGAAGCTGGTCTTTCGATTTTGCTGGAAAAGGGGAAAATGAAGGGTGTTGGTGTTGTATGAAAAAACAGACAAAAGCATTGTTCAGACCAAACTCTCGTGGGAGGCTGGAAACATTGCTAGGGGGAGCTGCCAGAAGACAGAAATGGCTGCAGAGAAGCTAGGAGTGCAAATAATGTGATTGTGGCCATCGAGGACCAACCATTCCTGTAAAAGCTGCCTGCATGTCCTCTCACTTGTCTTTCAAATATTGTCCAGCATGTTGATGACTGGATGAAGCAAGTCCACCCTCTGGTTCCAGTTTTGGGAGGTCAGGATGAGAGCGCAGAGTCGCTTGCTCTTACCGAGGGTAACTTTCTAACTGAAGTGTGAATCAGAAGCTAAGAAGAACGGCGACATTTTACAGAGTTAAGGCTACCCAAAAATGTGAAAGATTCTCCCTCATGTAAGGCTGAGGGGAAAAGAAGGCTGGGACTGCATTTTTAATATTGTTTGGGAATCCAGGTCCCAAAGACAGGCGATGTACATCCTTGTGAGTACAAGGGAGCACGGGGGAGAGTGCGTGACCCTGCGTCACCATGTCCCTCCTGGAGATGGTGACAACACGTTTATAGCTGGAACACAGTCCCTGTTCCTGGGGCGGGGAGAGGCAACTGGAACATAAGGAACCAAACAAATATCACTTTTAAAAATCTTCGCTCCTGAACAGCAAATACATCTCCCTCTTTGCATAAAGTGAGCATCTGAGGATTAACTAAGAAATAATAAATGTGGGCTTTTGGTACTGGAATTAGGATTTAGAGAAATCTGATGAAGCAAGTAGTATATAGGGCTTGAGATAAAATAGTCATGACAATGAAATTGATAATAAGGGAGACACCCTTGGGAATCCCCGAATAGAAATCCTCATTGATTTCTTCTGACACTGAGAAAGAAAAAGCCAGGTCAACAGATTGACAAGCACTGTGCGAGGGGAAAAAAGTAAATTACAGTCAGGCAATAATCCCAAATCAAAAGGAGTTCAGAAGAAAAAGAAGTGTCTAAGCTTGTTTGTTTATAACTGAACTTTACAAGCATGGATGTTATTCCCTGAGGACATGACTGTATTGATAATTCCAACAATAAAATTTAAAAGGAAAAAAAAAACAACCAAGAAGAACAGGTTACACTGAGTTATCAATAAATTATTTACCTTGCCATGCAAAAGAAGGAAGATTGCCCATAAGCATCTTGATTAATTCTTTAGCATCCTGAGGTAATGCCCTGTGTCAGAAATGCAAATCTTTTCTTTAAATGCAAATCTTTTTTTGATCACTCCAAAGATTAGTGGTACTGATTTACCACTAACAATTTATTTATTATTTATTAACAGTTCATTAATACTATAAAAATCTAATCTGTTTTCTCATATTAGTTTTCTTTTCTCACTTCACCTACATTGGATTGCAAAATTTGGCTCAGCAAACCATCTTTTCAACACATTTGACCCTCACTGATAAGAATATTGATTTTGTTTTAATGGACCTGGCCTGGCATTTAAGTCTCCGGTATCTGATTCCCATCTCTGACACAAACTTTATATATGCTCTTGAATAGAGGGCTTAATGTTTTGTGCCTCATTTGCCTCTTTGTAAAAGATGACTTTTGAGAAGAGAGTTCCTGAACTTCATCCTCCTAATAACTGGAATCCTTCTTCTAGTTTCCAGGATGGATTTGTTTGTAGTAACTTTGCATCCAATATCTTTATGTCAATAGCTCTATTAAATTAAATAGTTCTTTTTCTCTCCTGGTACTTAGTTCTTGGATACCTTACAGACTGCAATTCTTTCCTCTTTCAGTCTGTGTTTTACTGTGCAAGACAAGTTTTCTAGCCTTTTGTAATGAAAAAATGCTCCCCTGATCACCTCCATAAGCCCCTCCATGCCTCTGTTTTGATGTGAGTTCTTGCATGCTGTATCCAGGTGGGATTTCTCTAGTGTTTTGTATACGAAGTTCCAGCAAGAAATTTTGCAGAAATGCTTGTCCCCTCAAAAATACAGGAATCTTTCAGAGCCTGTTAATTCATAAAATTACATTGGCCAAAGAGACGCGTACTTGTGGTATCCCAAGACGATGTCTGTCACTCTGTCCTCCAGCCCCCAACACACAAGGAAGGTCCAGCTGAGAAGTCAGCATTTCCTGGGGGAAAGCCTGTCTGAGAAAAATACAAAATCAAACAATAAGAAATGAAAAAAAAAAAAAAAGTTGCTGTATAGCTATGTTTTAATAAGAATGTTAAACAAGAAAATGCTTGAGACCACTTTGTGCGTTGGGCATGGGGCACCCTGACTGCGTTACTCTCCCTTGGATCTCCAGCCCTTCTGCCACTGTCCACCTCTCCATGCTCTGCCCTCTCACAGCTGCTGGCTGCAAGAAGAGCACCCAGTAGAGGCAAAACTAGTCCAACCTGGGATCCTGGGGCCAGCAGGAGCACCCCTTCATGGCATCCTGGCAGTCACAAGGAGGTTGCTGCTGCCAAAGAGGAGTCAGGATGGAGATTCAGCTGGTGTAAAGTGCTGCCCTTCTGCAGGGCTCAAGGCAGCTGTACTGAGTTACTTCGGCTGAGTGATGGTGCTGCGTCCTCAGGGGAAGCCACAGGTGATGAATTTAAATGCAATTAATGGGGCAGCCTATAGTAGTTCTGGTTTGGAACAAACAACATTTTCTCTAGTGCCGGGCATACAAGTATGGCCTTGATGTGTGTGTGATGTGGAGCTGGGGTAAAGGTAAAATGTTAGGGACAAAAGTTGTTAAAGGGGGGGGTTTAGATATGGCTGACATTTCTGGGATTAACTGATGATGGCTTCTATTTACAAAATGCAACAGCTGTGAGTAACTGTGTGCAGTTTTCCCTTGTACAAAATTGTTTCATTAGAAGATACTCTGTAGTGACCATTGCTTTTTAGTTACTCTTTTTTTAAGTCTTTTTTGCACTTATAGTACTTGAACTGATCTGTTTTAGACTTTAAGGATTACGCCTCTAGATTGAAGCATTTTGTTGTTTCACTCCTTGTTTCTAGTGCCAAAATCACAGTCAAAAAGGAGTCACCAGTGAAGATTTGTCTGTGCAGCTAAGCAAACTGATTGTGGAGAAAGCTCTAAACAAAACAGGTCAGCTATATATATGTAGTTTTGCTCTTCTGACTTAGGAGGTAAATTCTTTGTGAAATAATACAAAGTTAAATTTTTTTGTTTGTTTTTTTTAACAGTTATTTGTGGAAAATACTGTCTAGAAGTAAGGTTTTTCCTAAAGTTGGCTAGGAACAAACTGGATCCAAACACTCTTAAGCTTGAAAAAAAGATAACAGGAATGAGGCAAGGCTCTGGGATATCTTGGCTCTGGTTTCCTCCGAACTTTAGAGGTACCCAAGGATTCCTGTTTTGGGGAGGACTTAAAGCATAGTTCCAAATTGGCTGCTTATGGTTCTCTCTCTTTCAACATGCCTCTGTACATCTCACTTCTGTTAGAGCAGTTCTCTTCTGGTCTGTGTGTATACGTCCCTCGGGGTGGCTTGAGTATTTTGTAGTATCATGTGCTAATAGTTTGCAAATGCCTGTGAATAGCTCCATTTTTCAGAGAAACTGGTGGGATTGGGGTTTTGCTGCCTGGAAAGGAAGGTTCAGGTGCACTCTAAGAGGCTTCTGCTTTGTGACTTGTTTCAGGCTCAGTGGTGTCTTTCCTTCATCTATACAATCATCTGACAGAAGCAATATTGAAAACATGTGGCTCAAGTTCCTGCATTTTTTTAATATAAAGAACCAATATATTTTGTGTGTTTGTCCAGTATGTCCCTTATTAGGGTCTGATTCAAAAGGTTCCCATGGGGTTTGCACTAGGCCTAGTGGTGTGTGAGGACAAACCATGTTCTGACCCATCAGAGTTAATGGAATTAACTTGGGAAAGGTTTTACACAGCTTTAAAGCCTCTGGTTTAAAAACGTTTGCTTCTAGGGAGGAGGAAACTTGAGTTGCCTGTTTTTTCAGCAGTACTTTATTAGTGTTAGTCTCCTTCCTAATCAGATTGCTCTTCAGTGCTTAGAGAGATGCATCTTTGTGCCAACATTAAACAAGCAAAAACAACCCCCAAACACAGAATTGTATTTTGCTTTCTGGATTCTACTCTAGACGAGGTTCCTAGATACCTGCCTCCTAAGTATGTAATACCAGCATGCTGTATCAGAGGATGAACCTCTCTGACCACAACTAGAACAAAACAGTACTTTGCCCTTGAATAAGAAAATTGCTCTCCTGTGCCAGTAGCTTGCATAGATTATGTTGCTGGGTTCTCTTTTCATGCCATCAGTTATTTCTTCTTCCACTAACAGAATAAATGTCAGAAAATGCTGATTCTAAATTGCAGTTGTGAATAAAAACACTTCAACTTTTTTGCAGGACTTCTTCTTTTGCAGAAACCTCTCCTCACAAAGTCAAAATTGAAGCCAAAATCTCTCAGAAAAGAGCAACTATCTAAAGTCTTGGCCCATTGTTCAGCACTTTTCCAGGCCAAGCAATTCTTTGCTACAGAATTATTTACTGAAGAGGAGGATCAGCTTTAATCATCAGAGGAGCATTAGAATCTAACAGGACTTTGAATACATATTTAAAACGTTTACTAGTGCACTAGTGTGTGTTAGCTTATTCATTTAAAGCCTTTAGAGACTGAGCTTTTCATTACAGCTTCAAATGAGGTTTACCCTCACTTTTTTAACTTTCCAGACTGTAAGATGCTTTTCTCGTGGTGGTTTTTTTTTTTTTTTTTGTTCTGCCCTGAGTGTGCAGCCTTTTGTTTTGTGCTCAAGGAATCAGAAGTGAGACGTTTTCCATGGTACAAGGTTCCCTTACATGAACATGGAGTGTGGTATTTTCAGTTCTAATTTACCCATGTTGCAGGGGCGGAGGGAAATCCCACTGAGGCAGTGCTCTTTCTGCTGAAGGCTACAGTGTGATGGTTGCAGTGTCTTTGGAATATTACCCTGTTATGCTTGAGAAGTATTCAATAGCGCTATGCTGGATATCTTGCTCATTAAACCTCTCTTGTAGCTATTCCACTCCTGATGCAATCAAAGCTAAACTACACTAATGCTTCCTCATGCCAATTAGCATTTCAAAAACTTACACTTTAAACAGTTCCTTTACCTTTCCTCAAAATTTTCAGAGTCTTCTTTTAGATTAATTCTCAAAATGAAAGACAATGAAATATTTATTAAGCTTTCTGGGAAAACTCTGGAGGCAAGATTTATTAATAGTGAAAATTCATTATTGATGCTGCTGTTCTCAACTGATAAGCAGTTTTATGCCTGCTTATGTTTTATTTTTACTTTTTTTCAAGATGGCATAGATTGCAGCTGCTCACCATCAAAAATCCTTCCCTGGCTCCTGAGCTGGCAGGAGATTGAATCCTTTGTGTTCAGGCTTAAAAGCTGAACCTTCTGACCTGTGCCTATAAACTCTGCTTGTATCAACTAAGGCAAAACAGTTTCTTGTTTATGTTGTCTGCTCTTCACACATTTCTCCCAAGGCTACTTCAGATTGTCCAAAGCTGACTTATCTTTTGATGGCCAGCATCTTTTTATCAACGCTTCACAAAAGTATTTCCAACCCCTCTGCCCTGACATTGACTCATTGACTTCCTTCCTTCCTTCCTTCCTTCCTTCCTTCCTTCCTTCCTTCCTTCCTTCCTTCCTTCCTTCCTTCCTTCCTTCCTTCCTTCCTTCCTTCCTTCCTTCCTTCCCCATACAGCAGTCCACTTCCATGCGTCCATGAAATGGCTGAGATTGGGGGTATTATGATTATGCTGGGGTGGAAATAGATGGGTTTTTTTATTGTTGGGGCGGTGGACAGAGCTGCACTTACAGGAAAACTTCTAGATCCCTTTCAGAGCTCTTCTGAACTGTTAACCTTAATTTCACAGTCTTAGCATGCACCTGAAGAATGTGTGGCTAAAGGGATAGTTTTAGAGATGAAGTGAGGCAAACCCAACCCTTGCTGATGGTTGGAAACTCTAAGTGGCATCTTAAAGACCCTTTCTCTGCACTGTGTGGCTCAGGGCTTACCATGATGTGGTAGGGATTAAGGCATTCATGTATAACATCCTCAGTGTTAAAGAATAACTTAGTCATCAAACATACTGATGCTAAACGCTTTATTTCACCATCAGCTATCCTATGTATACGATAATATTTCAATACAAATTGCTGTGTTGTATTTAAATACAATAAGTAAATCCTATATAAAACTCAAATGTTCTGAATTCAAAGCATTTTAAATCAGTGTTCCTAAAACACCCGACTCCCAGTGCTCCATCAGTGGTGTGATCTGAGCAGACTTCCCCTTCCTATACCCTGCAAAGGGACAAGGGAGTGAGCACAGACCTGATCCTCCCGAAATCTGCTGTCCCTTCTGGAAGAGAAGAAAAGAGCACGATGTGTACCAGTATTACAGGGGCATAAACCAAACCCAGGTCTTCCCTTCTGCTTTTTTTTCCACAAATAACATCAGTTGTCTTATTGTTCCTAAATTACCTACAAAATACATTTCCCTCTAGCGGGATGCACAGAACTCTTTAGAAAGCATAGACTGCACACCATATCCTGCCTGGTTTTCATTAAAGATACGCTTTGATAACCACCCCACCCCCCTTACACCTAAACTTTTCCATTCTAGATGGGCTGGAAGTATGTACTTGATGACTACAGTCATTAAAATACAACCTACTCTGCAGCAATCAGAGTTCTGGTACAAACAGTCACCGCACCTCACTGTCTAGGCTGTGGTGGGAAATTACTTGTTGAAATGAAACGTTCTCTTATGCCTCCAAATGGATAATGGGTTATGGACACAGTTAATTTTTTTGAGAAGGAGCTCATTAGAGTAGCTGAACTTTCAATAAGGAGAGTGATGTGATGTTTTTCTATGTGGGGTACTTGTATTCCAGATTCTTGTTCTGTCTTGAAGTTTGCAACCAGGCTAACTTTAAATCTTTTTTTTTTTTTTAAATACATCTGAGAGCCGTAGGGCTGGTTGGAGCCCAGAGCTCTCCATGCACCTCTGCTTCGGCGAGGGGATAAGACATCCCTTAGTAATTACCTTTGAAATTGCAAAAGACCAAAGCCTTTATCTCTTATTAATGTCCAGATCTGTTTTGGCCTCTTTTCTCGCTTTATCTATATTTAATTAGAATTTTAGAGAGAATACAGCTTTGCAGCTATAGTAATCATCCTGGAATAATTTCTGAACCTTGCCATGAAATTTTGCTGCTCCTTATTGAGAAACAGTTCTTTCCAAACTGCTGCAGTAAGTCTCCTCTTCCCTGGGCAAATAAATATCTCTCAGAATGTTTCCATGCTGAGTGTGCGCAAAACTACATGGAGTTAAGTTAAATTCATAGCGACAAGAAATTCCCTGCCTTTGTTATGCTCCTCACAGCATTGCTAGGCCTGGCTCATTGGCAAGTCTAATTGGCGCTCTGAGCCCAGCGAGGTCCATCCGCCCACGCTGGGAGGCTTCAACCAGCCAGGGCGTTCAAGGAGCCGGTGCTGCATAGCTATCTCTGCTTGTTGAGTTGACATGAGACAAGCTATTACCATATAAATGAGATAAGGTCTTAGATAATTGCAGACTGAAAGTAAAACTTAACTGGACTGCTTGTGGCTGGAAATTTTAAGCATACATTTCTAGCTTCAGTTTTTCTTTTTTAAGGTCTGTATACTTTTTTCCTTCTACCCATTAACCTACTCTATAAATGATATAAAGAGCCCCTATGTTTTCCATCAGACTACCAGTTGTGAATCAAATTCCTTGGAGCTTGAACTTTCCTGGTACCTTTTGCTTCTCCTCTGCTGGTTACTATGAAGCCTGTATGCAGAGGTAATAAAATTGCTTTGAGGAAAATATGGATGTCAATCACTTTGACCAAAATAATCCAGTGCAGTCATTCTATTCCATTTTCTTTAAAAAAAAAAAATAATCAAAAAGCGCATTTTTGGCTGATTCCTTCATTGTCCCTGCATGGTCTGGCCATGCCAGAAGATGGGTGGCTGAATTCAGAAGAAGATACTTTTGCTCTAGGTTGGTATCTTTATTTTCTGTTCCCAGGCATCTGACTGCAGTGTGGAGTGTAAGTAATTGAGGAAAAAGTGATGTTCTATTCCATTAATCTCTGTGTTCATCTTCTCCTTCCCGTGAAGGGCATAAAACCCCAAGGAAAGGGGGAAATATTTTCATGGACCTCACCAAGGCATGGTGGAATCTTAAGGATCACTTTTAGTAGCTAAAAATAGTGTGGTTTTTTTTTTTTTTCAACTGGCAATCATCAAACAGCCTGTTCTTGCAAGGGAGAAACATCTGGCCAAGCAGCGCGCACTGAATCTCTTATTTGTTCTAGGGATCAAATTCGCAGGTCAAGGTCAGGTCTTGCACATTAAGTTTGGGGGAAATTCAGCCTTTCAGAGAAGACCAGGATGACCACTGACTGTGTGCTTATACCCAGGAAACGATGCCTGCAGCAGCGCATAGGGTTTGTGCTGGATGAATTATGGGAGGCTCAACTTGTGAGACAAAGGGCACTTGCCAGCAGCACACAGGAGTTAAATCTTGATCTTCGTTAATAGCAGTGTGAAGCCTAAAACTCCCCTAGGCCTACAAACTGCTTTCTCCAAAGCATGGTTTGGGTTGCTTCTGGTTGGTGGTGGTTTTGTGTGTGTGGTCTAGTTAAAGACTTAAGGAGCAAAAGATGAGTTTCCTGAAAGAATTGCTAAGCTGTGGAACATTCTTCTTGAGGAAGGGGACTCCTTAAGTCTGTAATAGGTATGTAGGGTGATAGGTATGTTGTGCATCCAAAGGGACACAGTGTTGCATCTGCTGGCTCTGCTGTACTGAGTACATTCTGGCTGAAGGTAGGAACAGGGCTACCAGGCACAGGGGGACTTTTCTGCTCACCAAAGCTGGGGTCTCGCTGCTGGAGGCAACTGCCATTCCTCTTGCAGAAGTGTCTTTGCCTTCAAGTTAGCTACTGAAAATTTTTCCTCCCACTTCCCCAATTGTGAATTTGTTCCAGAACCTGTCTCCTTGGGTGTTTTGAAGACTTCTCATTTCTAGCCTTATATTCATGGGCAGTTTACAATCCTCTGACTAAATCAGGTAGATGACACAAAACCACAGTTAGAAAAATGTTTTTATACTACATATGTAACAAAATTCTATGCATTGAATAATTGCATATCATAAATAACCAAATTAAAGCTCAGTCTGAATGCCGATCCATTCCTGGGATATACTATAAAACTTTTGTAAAAGATTGCCTGAACAGAGACCCTGTTTTAAACAGGGTCTTTAAACAGTATCTTTCTCAATTTCTAAAACCATTGTCCAGTATTACTGCTTATGCTTGCTATCCTATTTCTCAGTGTCCTTCAGTTTGATGCCTTGCCTGCAGCAAGGGAATCGCTGAGGGGCTCATTTACTTTTTTGTGACTTTGCAGAACAACTAGAGGAATACTAAGCCCAAGGAGAAAAGGTAATGCTACAGTCTGATCACCTAAGGTACCTACAGTATTACAAACTTTAATATAAATAGATCTTTAAACCTGAAGAAGAGAGGTTTTTTTTTTTTTTTTGAAAGACAGGTCAGATGTTTCAAAGAAAACTGGCTCTATGTGAAGAATAAGGAATGTGTTCCTTTAGAACACAGTGAAGATTAAAGCATGCAGCTGTCCCAACGTCTGAGTCATCCTATGGATGCGATGATGTCCAGAGGATATTGAAACACAGACAGAGAGAACATCGGATGTCATGAGAAGAAACGTCAAACAATAGAAGCAGAGTGAAAGAATAATGAACGCTAAGATTAATATTTCAGCAGTCTATTTAAAACCATGTTATTACAGTGCTTGAGGCATTAAATTTGCTGGGCTGACTAGTGTGGGAAATCAGTTTATTTTAAACATCGTGCAGTCTTGGAGAACTCGAAGTTTTCAACCAAGCTAATGCATTATGCATCTGAATTGGACAGGAAAAATTGTAAATCCTACCTATAATAAAAATTGATGGAGGAATAGAAACACTTGGAGTTTAAAAATAAAATATGAAGAGCATCCAAGGAGATAGAATTGTGTAAAGAAAGAACAGTGAAGACAAAGGAAACTTTTACAAATAAAAACATCTGGGAATTTCACCACAAGATTACTCAAGGATATTTAGGATGCACTTTTCCCACTGGTTAAAGTTAATCTGCAAGGTGGAAGGTAAATCATCGACTCGCAGGAAGATGGTAATTCCAGTTCATGTTGTTACTGATAAACAGTGAGGTATGTATCATGGCTCCTGAAGTGGAGCATGAATGCTAATATCCTCTGCAGAGGATTGCCTGCTGTGGAAGAGAATGGGCTTCTGGAGGTATGAGCTACAGTCTGCTCCGCATCCCAGCAGAAACAGCTTTCCCATCTACCCTGTTCCCGATGTGAGACCACATAGGAGAGGCAGCTATTAAAATGCATGGTGACCTGTCTTCTTAAAAAGCTTATTTACACTACAACGAGGGCTGGAGCAGAGATCTGATGTATTCATTAAACATGGGAAACACATGGTGTTAGAAACAACCTCTTGCTGTTGGTACAAACTGGTTTTAGTGCTGAACAAAAAGGAGTTTCTCTCCATCTTCTTTAAGACTTGGTATCGGGGAACAGTATGATTTCACTTCTCTAGGCTCCTTTAAATGTTGTATGAGTGTGTGTAGTGCTTTATGGTTTGTTGTGTGACTCCACAACAGAAAACCTTGGGCTCTAATTTCTTCATTCCTTCCCTTATTCCCTCCTTCCTCCTCATTTCCCCCCCCCTGCCAAGAAAAGGAATGAAACAACCTTTTCCAGTTAAACAAAACGTCATCCCCAACAAACAGATAAAACTGAAGTACATGCTATACATAGTGTTTCATAGGTTTTGGAAGAAACTCTTGCCTTGCAAAAGTTTGCTAACTTTAACTTGTTTGCAGTGTTTACAACAGAGGCTTAAGTTTGATCGTTGGCATCAGAGCTGGAAAGAAATGGAAAAAAAATATCCATATTATATAATTGAAGACCATGAACGAGTCTGATGTCAAGGAATCTTTCAGTGTAGCAGAGCATGTGTGCTGTAAAACTTTAGGTAACTATGTTTTAATGCCTTCCCAGCGTAAATAATAGAGTAAATTCTGTATGAGACATGGCCTTGAGATCACTGAATGTTTTCATTCTAACCTCCTTGTTGGTATCTCTGTAGCATGAAAGGGGATGTGGAGGGGGAAGAAGCAAGAGAGTAACAATGTTAGCTATGAACCAAAGCATTGATAGCTCTCTGTAAGCACTGTGTTCAGCTAGGAAGGATTAAACAGCCTCTGCCTATAGAAATGCCTATAGTCCTCCTAGCACCTGTGGCAGATGTTTTCTCCAGCAGTGCAGTGCTGGTGCCTGGAGCCCTGCTTCAGCTCAAATCTGCATGGGGACACCGTGGTGGCAGCATGCAGACCTCCTTATAGGTCTTCCCCACAAAGGCAGCTGCTGCCTTTATTTTGCAAGTTCCCACACTGCTGAGAGGTGGTGCAGGCAGCTAAAACCTGAGCCTTCTTGGGTCGGCACCGAATCAGAGTAACTGTTGCCTGGGCTCTGTGTATACAGGCAGGCTTACTCAAGGAGAGCTGGAAACAAAGTCATAGTCTCAGTTGTGATGTGCTATAATGAGGTGTTTTCCAATTCTGGTTTTCCAATTGCCATGTCTGTTCCTCTGCTGGCCAGATGGCTCATTTGAAACTATCTCATCTGAGTTATACCTCCTTACTCTCAGCACTTGCTTTCTGTCCAAAGTTCTTAAATACAGCCCTGGAGTCATACCCAACCTCTAATTTCTGAACACAGCATAGTTATTCACCTTGCAGTTAATTCTCTGATGCAGGATTTTTTCAGGGTGTGAATCTTTTTTGAGTCTTTCTTATGGAATTCTTCAAAGCTTTTTTCTAATCTTTTTTTCTTTCTTTATCAGGGAACTTTGTTTCACAAATATGTTAAGATCTGATCGTGGAACAAAACATTAGCAGTCATAATCACTGTGCTACTAAAGTCTTTGTAGCCTAACTAAAAGCAAGCTCTAACTGGAGCCTGTTTGGGTTGAACACCCCTGTGTAATCTCACAGCAAAACAACTGCTTCATTAATGAGTGACTGGAGTGTCACTCTGAACAGGACTTGTTTCAGTGCCACAGTGGATCAGGTTGCCCCGTGTTTGATCAACCCACATAAAGGCAACATGGGGTTTGCAGTCGTGATGGGTTGGTATGTGGGTGGGACTGCTCTCCTCCCTGAGCCCCAGGGCCAGGCTGGACCACGAGGGAGCTCCTTCCATCCCCATGTACCTGAGTCTCCTCTCAGAAGGAACTGCAGTGATCGCAAAAAAAGGTGATTGCACCATCTCTCCTCCTGACTTATGGGTAGGACATGGTAAAGGCATGCATCTGGAGACCAGGCCAGTAGGATAAACCCGACTCACGCTGAAGCTATGGCTTAAGTCCAATCATCTGTTTTCTGTTTACTTAATGTCTTTCGTTAGAATAGAGTTGAAGATGCATTAGTATTTGGATTGCACCAGTGCCTAATTCTGGAAGTTACATACTTCAAAGGTATTTAAGAGAGCTGCAATACTAATAAATCTCCCTTTCTTGCCTTTAGCCATCATTTCGCTTAACTTGTGCTCTCTGGTGCAATGATCCAAAGACTTGGGACAATGTGTATATCTGGAACAGAGCAGCATTTTGGCTGTTCCTCTGAGGTATTGTCACTTGCAGAATATGACAACAGGGAAACTGCAGAGTGTGACAGGTCAGGTGTAATCTTGGCATTTGCAAAGAAATCTACATGGCAGTTTAAATTGAGCCAGGAATCCCCTTTTGCCGGCCCTTATGCAATCTCTGTTCCCACCTGAAGAGCTCCAGGTCTAAAAATAGCAGAGAAGAGACTGTCAGTGTGGGGTTACATAGTGACTTTAATAATGAAAATATACCCAGGGTGGCTGTGAGTTTTTCTGAAAATGCCCGACATGTACTGTGTTAAATGCCTGTTTACCCCTTGTGCAAGTTGGGATTTCTCCTATGGTAGATCATTGGGCTAAATATCCAAGGGCCTGGGTTAAAACTTGAGGGGGAAAGAGGTGGAACAGTGAAAATGTCCAAGTAGGTTTGCTGGGTGGAAAGTTGTTACCCACACATGTATGGGTTGTATGGTTTTACATAGCCAGTAATAGATGATCCATCTCAAATTGCTTATCAGTATGTCCCTTCTGTCCATGTACATAAGTGCCCATGGTTTTAGTATGTGAGATCTGGGTTCCTGACCCTACCCTGTGTGGTTTATTGTGCAACACAGAATGCTTTCTGCGCTATCTATGTTCAGTTCAATGTTTCAGGGCAGGAAATAATCCAGGATATTTTTTCCCTTGTCTCAAACCTCTTTGCCTCAAAGTGCTGATAATTTAAAAAAGGAGGTTTGAGTGGAACTTGTGATCAAGTGGCAAATGTTTTGTCAGAGGTTGCAGGGCTAGACTATTCTAAGTCCTAAACATAATCTGTAGCAGGGGACAAACACATACCACTTATGCTTACAGTAAGATTAAATCTAAAACAAAAGCACTGAAATTAAATAACGTAAAAGTAATGAAATGATCTTCATTCCCAAAATTATCCAAATATATCTGATGTTTATATTGTGATGCTGTATTTTGACAAATAAGAAAAAGCTTATTGAGTATTTGGATCATGAATCGTAGAATCATAGAATCATTAAGGTTGGAAGAGACCTCCAAGATCGAGTCCAACTGTCAACCCAACACCACCATGCCCACTAAACCATGTCCCTAAGCGCCTCATCTACCCGTCTTTTAAATACTTCCAGGGATGGTGACTCAACCACTTATGAAAGACTACTTAAAAAGTACTAGGCAACTATAACTTTATGTATCAATAAATACTTAGGCTTTTAAGAGACCTTGAGAGCTATTGTTGGCTATGAAAATACCAGTTGCTGTCCAGATGAACAATATTGGAAACACTGATTCAGTAAAATGTGCAACTTAAACCCTTCAGAATAAAAAACAATGTAATAAAAACTGTCGGTGTCGTAATCGCTTAACAGGTGCCTTCTAACTATGTGGTCTCAGCTTCAAGTTTGAATAATGACTGGAGATGCAAGAAATTTATGCTGGGTTCTGTGCTTGCCTGTGGATTTTCTCCGTGATCTGTCTCTGTGTAGCTCAGCTCCCTGACCGCTGGCTTCAATGTCCAGCTGAATTGCTGCCTCCTGAGATTACCAACTGCAACCAAGTGTGTGCATGCTTTTTACTTCACACTTGCAAGAGGTTAAAAGTATCAGCTTCAATTAAAAAGATTAAGCTTTATGTATTTTTTTATTCTGCATGTGTGACAGGTGAAGACAGTGCATGCAGCTTCACTGGCAAATGGGACCCCGTCAAGTAACGGTAGCTCAACTGGGTCCCAAAACAGGGACAATATTCCTTTCCCACTTTGTACTGCAGAGCTCTCGTGTTCTGCGATGGGAGCCATATTATACCAGAGACAAATGTTTTTGGGTTGTTCTGGATCAAGGTTTATTTTCCTATTGAAGTAGTACTTAGTCATGCGAAATATTTTCTAGCTCGAGTTCAGCTTGCTGTTAGTCACTGCTCCACGCAGTTCACTGGCTTTATGCCTGTGGCCACATCTCCCTGACCGGAGGCAAAACACGCCGCTGTGGCAGCTGGGGAAGCTCTTCATCAGCTTGTGTCTTTGCAGGGGTAGTGTTCCCACTGAACATCCAGTGCTTGCTCTCTGCTGGTCGTCCCAAACATGAGACGAAGCCACAGTTGTCAGGAGGTTATTGAAGAGGAACTGCCTTGAAAGGGAGGCTTGGGATTAAATTATGTGGGTAGGTGCAGGAGTTGCTGGAAAAAAATTTTGCCTCTGACAGAGATGTAACTGGGTTTGATCAGAGGAAAGACCTTCCAACAACTCAAATAACCCGTTCTCTTAGCTTGTCATGGCTTATTCACTGACTGGCAAAGATGTATTAAACTGTTTAGTGTATTATTTCTCCAGTCATGAATGGTAGCTAGAAAAATTTAAAAAAGTATTTGCCTCAACGTTTTCCCCAAACAGTTATTGCCCTTAAAATTTCCATGGCAATTGTAATAACTAAAAATACTATAAGAGTTCACTTACATATTTTATAATTTAATTTGTGGTCAATGACAAGCAGCTAAGCAGATTCTGTTACGCCAGAACAATGTGGACAAAAGCAAGTTTTTAATCTCTGTTTTAGGACCCTGTGAATGTAGGTTAAGGCTGTGTTGATCCTTTAACTTTTTTATGTATTCCCAACTCATTGTCACTTAAAGCTGTCTGATAGAAATGCAAATCTTGGCCCCTGTTAAATATAAGCAGTAGTAAACTGGACTTCCATCAAAATAAATAATAATTTAATGATTTCTGTTGACAACCTCTGCCGAGACAGACATGGCAATGGTAAGGCGGCTTCCACCAGTTGTTCAAGCATCCTGTGAACTTTTGTTCCCCCTCAGGTTGGCAGACTCTAATATTCTCCCTTGCCCTCGGAGACAGAGCTCAGGCAAAAGTGCTGACCTCAGCAATGAGAGTTTTCTTAGTCTCTCATCATATCTGGACACAAGAGTGAATTAGAAAGTTGTTCTAGGTTTAACTAGTAGGAGGATGCTTTTCAAGAGCTCTTACACGAGGCACCTTTCAGCTCCTTACTCTGATGTGTGAATTGTGCCAGTGAGCTTCACTGCAAAGGCTGGGTTTTTTACTTCTTTTCTCCATTGGGAAAGACACACTGTATGTTGTCTTACTTTGTGGTCTGTGTATGTGGAGGAAGCGTATGAAAGCAACCAGTACAAGGCCTCAGAGCCATGTTCAAACCTGATAATTCAGGCTAAAAGCAAATGCAAAATTCCCATTGCCAGGTCCCCCCAGGGGAGGGGAGCCTATGTGGGAGGGGGCCCAAGGGATGTGGTGGAGAAGGAGGCAAGGCAAGAGACGGGGAGGGGCTGGCAGGCTGGAAACACGTATCTTAGGTATGTTTTATGGTGTTTGAAGAAACAATTCTGCCTGGCTAAAAGGAGTGAGCTATAGAGTGAGGAGTTGTGAATATGTGAAATCTAGACTAGCTGAGCTCACGTGTGTGTGACATAAGTTGTCGTTTTAACATACAGCAGTGGCGGCTAGTATTGCTATGAAAAAGTTACAGCCTAAAAGAAAATGGAGATAGGACGCTTTCTGCAGAAATCTTGTGTTGTGGAGGCCCTTCGGGAATTTTCTCCGTGCAGGAGGGCTGTGCTGCTCGCGGTGCTGCCGGCCTCTCGCTGCGAGCCAGAGCAGAGGCTGCTCACGAACCAGGAGTGGGCTGGGGGGCCAAAGAGGCTCCTGTCACCAGGCTGGTGGCAATTTGCATTGGGCATCACCACCCTGCAAGACTTGGCAACCCAAAACTGTGAGCTCGGTGTTACTGTAAGAGGGGTAAAATGAAACTGGTGGACCTAGTAAAATTAACTATCTAGATGAAAGGATTGTGAAATTATTATTATAGTTTGCAGAGCAAGTATTGTGTGTTATTCTGCTTATCTACACTGTTGGTGGTACTTTTTCTCCTTTTTTTTCTTTTTTTTTTTTTTTTTTTCTTTAAATACTGGTTGGCAAGCTAAATTACTTGTCTTTGAAAGTGGAGTTTCTAGATAGGGGCTTCAGCCAGTGTTTTAGAAGCAACCCAACTTCTGATTCACCCCCAGACAAGTCCCAGTGGAAGAATTAGATGTGGCTGAATAAGAGGGACGTAAACAGAGAAACACATATGAATTTGTGGGGCATCCTGCTGCAAGTAAGTTTTTGTAGGTGGTGAAGAGATTAAAGAGAAACAATCCTATTTAGCTTTTTTTTCCTAAATGAAGAAAATGTGTAGCCAGTAGAGAACTGTGGTGTGTTCTGCTGGACACTTCCCTTTTCCTTGAACATTGAAACCAAGGAAGGCCCCAACCACTTACAGGTGAACTGTGCATTTCACTGTCCTCTAGAAAACCTAGCTTTGTGGGCCAAGAAGTAGCTCTCCTGTTGCTAGCAGTTGCATTAGCTGGTTACAAATTTCAGCAGTGAGTTAATGTGACAGTGGGTCAGTCTGTAGGAAGCCAGTCGGGGGTGCTCAGTGCTCTGCCTGTGGGACCCTGTTTCAGAAAGAAGTGCGTGGAGGGCTAGAGGGATAAGAAGTCTGGCTGGGAACCACTCTTTCACTGGTCCATGCTCTCCATCTGGTCTGGCGGTGTGAAGCGTGTGCTTTGGGTGAAATGGTGTTGGGAGAGGGAGGAGGAGGTCGTGCGTTGTTCTACTCATCTGCATTCATCCGCCTGTTAGTGAAATAAGACAGAGTGCAGATCTGAAAATGCAGCAGGCATCTAGGCAATCTTCATGTCTGTTCAGAGATTATAGATTTATTTTTTTGAAAGGGTTTTTGTCAGGTTCAAGTACTGATGTGGATGCAAACACAGACAGTAGTTTGGAGTCCTGAACATCATCTTTAAATGGCACCAACTTGCTGCAGCATTTGCTGGATAAACAATAGGGTACATATAGCATTAGGTTCAAATATCAGCTTTTTAGTCCAGAGTACGCTTGCATCGTTTCTTGTCTTCTTCCAAAATATTCATAAGGTATAGAGAACAGGAGAAAGAGAAAGCATCAGTCTTGACTCGATACATTCTTCTGAATTTCCACTATTGTCTAATGCTTCACCCAGCAATGGATCATCGCTTCCTTGGGGCTCTTCCACTCCAATGAACTCGTAGTATGAGGCCTGATGTGATGGAAAAGACCAGCCAATTGGCACTGAGCCAGGGCATTTCCTTACAAAAGCTGTCGTGATCCTGTCTGTTGTCATGGAGGCATCACTCTTTTGATACATTTTTGCGCAACATGCAGTGTAACCAGGTATAACTTTAGATGGTTTAAATTTAAAACAAACTGATTACAAAGCTACTTTTACTTGCTTTGCTTGGGAACCTAAGGCATTATTTTTCCAAAATACAGGCTTTGGGCAAAAACTATCTATGTTTGTGACTCAAAATCTGGAGACTAAACAATTACTTCAGTAAAGATGTCAATGTGGCATTTGACACACTGCAAATTGTCCAGCACATATAATCCTATTAACTGAAGTGGAGAGATGAGATCCTTTTATGCTTAGAATCAACAAATGCTGCAGACTAAACCGTGCTTATTTTGGATAGCTAACTAAATAGGCACTGAGAACTGAGTCTGATGGTTTACTTGACTCACCAAAGTAAATACAGATAATACCACGTGTTCTGAAAATGCCAGAGTGAAATCCCGCTGCTGCTTTTTCCAGAGTATCTCTAAAATCTGTTCATTTGTTTGTTTTAACTTGCATAACTCTGCGCTTATTTCCTTTTTCTCTTTTCTCATTAAAATTTTCTTCATGTCATAGTATTAGCAACCTTATCCCATTTGCTAAATTCATGCAAAGCCTTCTACTTCTTCCATGTTTTGCACCCCTTAAGTGAAATGGAGACCCTGCTCCAAGACGAGCTCTGACATGCTACAGAAAATAATATTCCTTTCAAAAATACTGTACTAAACAAATACCAACAAAGTTACAATGTCAAGCATACAGAATTTAGGGAATAACAAATGAGTGTCCCATGCAACCTTTCTTCAGTGCTGCTGCACACGTTTGCTGCGATGCAGTCTTTAATTAATTGTGTGCTCACATAGTACTTTTTTTGAAAACTTGGTAATACGCATTTAACAAGGATTTTCATGCATAATCTCCTAAGGATTTCAAAATGATATTTTTTTTAACTATATGACTATCTTCCATTTTGGCTAAGGACATAACTGATACCAATGCAAAATTGTCTGTATGTGGACATACAGACAAGCCCTAGAAGGAGATGGCAGTTTTCTCTGCTTGGATATAGAAGGGGACCACAGAGATACTGAGATCTTGGGTTCCTCTGATGAAACAGTCATGGGCGCTAATGTTTTCACCGTACTTCCTCAGCCATATCCTTGTCTCCTTGGCCTGTGCTTTTCATCCTCTTTCATGATTTTCTCTTTCCTTCCTTCCATTTTTGATCCCAGTCTTATCTTGCTTCTATACCAATTCAGAGTTCCTAAAGCTTCTTTTGGGATGCATTTTTTGCAACTGTTCCCCTGCCTCCATATAATTCCTGGTCTTGTTTTACAATTGATGTTTGCAAGTTTCAGAAGTTAAAATGAGCCCTTGGACTCATTCTCATTTTTAGCAATGTCATCTTCCTGTGAAGAGTAAACATTTCTAGAAGTCAAGCTTAAGTAGTGTTGCCTATTCTACTTTAGGAGAACTCCAACGCCAACAAATCAAAGTAAAGCAAATACTATAAATGATTTGGGTGATACACTTGGTTGTTATATTAGTGATTTTAGCAGGCAAATGGTACCCACATCATTAGGGAATATACTGAGAATCACAGAATCATAATTCAGGTTGGAAGGGACCTCCAGAGGTTGCCCACTCCAACCTTCTCCTCAAAACAGGTCTAACCAGATCAGGCTGCCCAAGGCTATGTCAGGTCACCATCCTGAGTGCAGTGAAGCCTGTGGATTGCTCCAGAACATCCAGGACACCCCAGGCCTGCCGGAGAGTTACCTGTGACTGTTTGCTTTAATGGCATAAAACAGGATGCCTGAATGAGCTCCTGGGTAGATAGAGGGATAAAACACAGTTAAATATAGGAAAGACTATACTGAAGTTTGTTCTTGGAGGAAAAGACAAGAATAAACCCTGAACAAATGAAAAAAGCGGGGATAGAAAACGGGATTTTCAAGTGCTGAGCTGGCAGAATGTGAAAGTGAACTCTGTAGGTTACAAATCTTTGCCAAGGAATTTCATATCCTTCCCAGAAAACTTACCTCTAAGCCACTGCTGTGAGCTGTGGACGTTTATTCTGGAGAGAACCTACAGTTTCTCTAATGCGTTTCGTTGCATGTGGTGTGCATCTCCCGTGGTGTGATGTAATGTAACATGGCATGTGGCGTTATAAATAGAACGATGAGATCTTGCAAAAACCTGCCTGGCAGGCAAACTCACTGTCTCTCCTTTTGAAAGGCTTCCTGAGCGCTCCACTACACTCTCTTCTTTTGCCAAAAGGTACCTTCCACCCTGGCACTCTCCTGCTCAGGTTCCCAGGGAGTGGTTGGGATAGAATGTTTTTTTCTCCCAAATTCCTTTTGCTTGTCAGCCACACAGCTAAGACTTCACGGGGGCATTGTCTTGCTGCTCTCAGTTCCTGTCTCTGCTTTTATCTGTGTCTATGCATTTCTAACTTGCTCGGTGCTATGGGCGAGATGCTAATTTTAACAACCTTGTGTAATTACTCTGAAGTCGCTGGGGTTAATGCACATGTACAGTATAGCTCCAGTCAGAATCTGGCCTTATGTTGTCTTAATATTTTTGGCTTTTTTTTCTCACACGCCCCCACCCCCCCATAAATCCAATCTCCATGGCCTTAACAGCAACGCTACTGTTAAAACATTGTCTGAATATTATTCTAAAATAAGCTATGGAGTCAGAGTTACCAACATGACAACATGGGAGCAATTCCCTGGACTTTCTGGCAGTGATGCTGGACTGCAATTTTATGGTCCCCAGCTTGCTCTGTGCTCTCTGGAAGAGTGCTGGGTTACTATATTTATACCTATCAGTTAAGAAAGCTGCTTTACCAGCACTTATTTCTAGAACTGTTTGGATTTCCAGGCAGGCTTCTCCTCTGAGTGCCTAACCAAGAACAGTTTCTTTTGGCTGTATCTTGTGTAAGAGTTGAAGGTCATATCAATCGCCTGCTAATAGTCATTAATCTAAAGCATCAGCTGTAAAACTGGACTTATCAGGACTCCCTCTTACATGTTTCATGTTCTAGTGTGTGACAAAATATCTAGAAAGGGGCTTAAATTTGTTTTTTCACTAGCAATTTTTAGTTTTGTCTTCACTTTTCTTATGGACTAAAATGATATATTTCTGAAACTGTGTTGAAAGAAGCATTAATGAACAACAGTGTGATTTACCTGTGTTGGCTCGAATACTTTGATAGATCTGTGAAGATACTGTACCATATATGCCTGAACCTTTGACATGGTGTGATTTCCTGTTGCAAAGCTTGTTACTTCTGCTGAATAAAAAACAAATGTATGGTGGTACTTCTTCCTGAAGTCTTAAATGGTTTTGAGAAAACAATTGGCAAGTCCATATAAGAGGACAGTGGTTTGGTGGCATTCACTGTCCTTTGGTTGAGCTGTACAGGAGAAGCGTGCATGCAGAAGTGACTGAGATAGTTTACAGGGGAGAGGTTGCATCAGGCTTCATGTAGTTCCTGAAGGTTGAGGAGGAACAGTCAAATGTAGCTGACAAATAATTGGTTTGTTTAATCACTTCCCACTGATAGTGAGTCCATACCAGGGAAAATGTTAACACATGAATGCTGCATTGAGTTGAAACTCCACATATTGTGTTTGGCTCAGTAATTTAGGCAAAACCAAAACAGATTCAGCCTAAAGCAACATAGCTTTTGTTAAATTTCACAACTCATGAAACATCTGAAATGCTATAGTATTACAAATTAAAAGCACGTTCATATGCCCGATTGGATGCGTATCAGGGCATAGTTTTTAGTGAAGTCTGTCTTTTTTTCTTTACTCTTAATCTTTCCAGCTACGCTGAAACATGATCCTTTATTGAACTTTATCTTGTGTTGTGTCACTCTGCCTCTAGTTTTGCAGAGATTGGATCTGCCTCCATTTGGATCTGCTGCATGGAGTGTTATTTTCTTTCCGGTTACTTTAAGGGCTGTTCTTTGCATCTGAAATTCTTCTCCTCTCTTAATTTATTCTCCTCCAGCTGCAAGGATTTATTTCTATCTGCAGTACAGAAAAGCAGTCAGACTAGGTAATGAAAGCAAGCGTTGCTCTGCCTTCCATCACAGAACGGTTTTTCTTCTAGATCTAAACACGTGCTCTCATCAGAAACAAATGGATCTAGTATGGCCTGCAATCCAAAGCATGTACAACAAATTCTGGACTTCTCCAATCATTCAGTTGATAGCCAAGACTTTAAGATAACTACAGGGCCTTCCGATACTGCTTGAGGAGCAGAACTAAATGCTACAATATAGGATAATGGACTTGGAACATTTTTGGTCTCAGATTTCCCTCATTTGAAGTGAAAATACATGATAAACAATAGAAGTACTGGAAGAAACTGCAGTTGCTTATAAAACCTTCAAAACCTCTTTTACTCACTGTAGTATTTTGTGTCTCATTGCTGATGGATAAGCGTGAAGGGGGAGCTAAATGAGCTAAGTGGATGCTGTGGGATTTTGGAATCCTTAATGTTTATGTAAATTGCATTTTAAATGTGTAACCACATGGAAGGCTGGATTCAGCAATGCGATGGAATCTGAAAGTCAGTATGGCTTTAATAACCTCCTGGTGTTAAGGAATACTTCCTAGAGTAATTTGAATAAGTTTTGTAAAATTATCCGAGGCTTATTTTTGTTAATTGCCTTGTCAGATAATGGAATATATAGATAACAGAGCAATGGAAACACTTAATAGAAAGGTGAGGAGCAACTAGTTCCCTCTGAATTTCTCTTCTCAGCTTTGGCTGAATCCACTGGCAGGAGGTGTCTGAAGTATCTTTAAGGTGTCTCCAAGTTCTCATATGTTCTTAACTCCACCACCACTTGCCCTTAATCATGCAAGAAGTCAGTACTGGAAAGAAAAGAAGATGCATCTGCAGCTGGTGCAATGTTTTTGCATCAGTCAACTATCTAATAAAATATTGTTTAAAACAAATCCTAATGAAATGCTTTTGCATGTGAAAAAAAAATCCCAAACAAAACCAAAAAACACAAAACCCACACATAAACTTTCTGGTGCATTCATAGATTTGTTCATTCATGACAGTCATGAGGGATTCCCTTTTACTGAAACCCTAAGATTAGGAGCTTCACAGTACAAGGGTTTTTGTGGCAAAGAGCAAGCTGTTCCTTATGCTACATTTGCCCATGTCTAACATTGTCTGGCTGCAGCATGAGCTGTCCTTTCCTGAAGTGAAGTGGCTCAACCTCTTTGTGAATGCTGAAGAACTGTGGATGAATATAGGGAAGGAATTAACTTAAATTCAAATGGTGTGTCTACGTCAGAGGTTCTTCAATGCATAGAGAGTTTCCTATGGGAAAAACAGCTACATAGTCAGGAAAAGTAAACAAAGGAACTCGAGGATGCTGATATGTAGCAGCTATTTTACAGTTTTGCCTCTGAGCCGCTGAGATAGTCAGAGGTTCTGATCCACAAAGAAATGCCTTATGGAAAGTGGGGCAGAAGACCACAAGACGAGAAATATAATGTGCTTTGGTCACACAGTGACAACAGCAGTGGCAACTGCCGTAGGGACTTGGTATACCTGTGTTTCAGTGATGCTCTTTGAGATGTCAAGCCTGACTGACTGCTTGTGTCTTCATGGTGGTTTGCCTATGTAGTCTTTGGGTGTGGTTTTTTTTTTTTTCTTCCTCTATTAATAAAGCTTAAAAAAAGAAAGCAGGAGAGGAAAAGAAAAGCCTCCATACATGATCATGCAGTGAATACTAAGGACACATCCCATGCCTCACTACAGCAAATGTGGTCAGCATCCTTAAAGTAAGTGGTGAAACAAAAAGTTTTTTCTGTGTTAAACCACAGTGCACATTGCAGCTGTTGAAAGGAAATTTATTTCTCATGAAGCTTGTTTGAGAGCTGCACTCTGGAATTCATGTGCAATTCGTCCACAGTTGTCTTTGAGCTTAATAGTCTCCCAGTGCAGCTGAACTAAGTGTTCAGTAGACTTTCCTTTGCCCATGTATATCTTGAATATTGGAACAGCTGAGATATGACTTGAAGTGAAGGGGAGTCTGCCTCTGCTCCAACCTGTTCTGTACGTGCTAAGCTTGTCCCTGATGGAAGTCAGTCTCTCAGTATCTTTGCACAACTGTTGTAACTAGGCAAGCTATGTTCAAAATAACTCTGAAGCCAGAATAATCTTTCTATCAAGATTATTAGGTGCAATTAAATGAAACATAAATTAGTTTCTTTTTTTAATACTCACTTGAATTTCTAAAGCATGTTACTAAATGAGAAGTTGGTTTATTATCCTACAGATTCCTGATGGAAATAGTTAGCTTCTCTCACTACTGAGAATCAATGCAATAGGCTATTCTTAAGACCTATCTTGCCAAAGATAGGTGTTTAAAGTGTTCTCTCTGTGAGTAATTGTTTTGTGTGTTATCTAGAGAGAGAAATAGATTTACATCCCAGAAACAATTGCAGTCTACTAAAATTGGCTACTTTCACAAAAGCCAATTATTTTTTTTCCCTGTTTTCTACCTAGGAGTTCAATTTTGATATGGAAACTATCTTGAGTTGCAGTGAGATGGGGTCAAACTTATCAGAATATATTTTCTGGTCATTCATCATTGTGCTGTGTGGGTCTTGACTTCATTCTCCCCTGCCCCCCTCATAGTCAAAACATGTCCTGCCTACTTATTTTCTTATGCTTTGGGGGTTTTTTTGTTTTTGTTATAGTTCTTACACCAGATTTAGATGAAAGATCTTTAATCTTCCCTGCTTTTCATCTCTGAGTAGGTTTCTCCTGTGTCTGGAACTTCCCCCTAGGGCTGGTGGTTCTGCTCAAGGGTGCTGGGGTTTTGATGGTAATCTGGGCATTATGGTTTACATTTGAACTAGATGGCCAGCCTGCTGGAGGATGGTGGCTGATCCTCTGGATAATAATGCCTGCTCCTGGTGTATAAAATGGGCCAGCTCTTGCACTCATGACCAGTAATGCTGGGAGTGTGCTCTCTGCGGGCTCCTCGACTCCTTTGCCATTTTTAAGTATGGGAGAATGAATACTGATCTGGACTGCTGAGTGAATATCATAATTGTTTTGTTCAAAGGGTGATCATACTAATATTGGGCTAAATGCAAAGTTTCTTTTGTGTCCCTAAACCCATAAGATGTATAGGGCCTTTGTTTTGATCTGCACATATATTAACTTTGAATAGAATGGTTAATGCCTTATTACTGCTTGGAATTACAAAACCAAGTACCATAGAAGTTCAAATGGCTTCTTCATCTATTATGTACAAGTACAACTCAGAACACAAGTTTCCAGGCCTCATTCACAAGAGACCAAGGAGTGGTTAAAAACAGTAGAGAAGAACACAATTCATTTAGATTCTTAAACCCTAGACAAACCCATCTTGACAACCCCAGCAGAGGAAAAATGAAGCATTAACTTCAAGGATGGGGGGAGGTGGGTGAAGCTAGAGATAAAGTTGTTAAAATAGCTTTACTAAGGATGAGGTACTCTGTTAACAAAATAACAAAGTTTTCTACTCCTGTACTTGTAACTATGTGCTGTTGACAGATGCAATCCTTTAAAAAAAAAATTAAAAAAAATAAAATAAAGACACAAATGCCCCTAAATGTAAGGGCCAGATCATGATTTGCTCTTGGGTGGTTTTTTTGTGTCATGGTTTAACCTCAGTTGGCAACTGAGCACCACGCAGCCGCTCGCTCAATCCCCCCCACAGTGGCATGGGGGAGAGAATCGGAAGGGTAAAAGTGAGAAAACTCGTGGGTTGAGATAAAGACAGTTTAATAGGTAAAGCAAAAGCCGTGCACACAAGCAAAGCAAAACAAGGAATTCATTCACTACTTCCCATGGGCAGGCAGGTGTTCAGCCAGCTCCAGGAAAGCAGGGCTCCATCACGCGTAACGGTTACTTGGGAAGACAAACGCCATCACTCCGAACATCCCCCCTTTCCTTCTTCTTCCCCCAGCTTTATATGCTGAGCATGATGTCATATGGTGTGGAATGTCCCTTTGGCCAGTTTGGGTCAGCTGTCCTGCCTGTGCCCCCTCCCAGCTTCTTGTGTACCTCCAGCCTTCTCAGTCGGTAGAGCATGGGAAGCTGGAAAGTCCTTGACTAGTGTAAGCACTACCCAGCAACAACTAAAACATCAGTGTGTTATCAACATTGTTCTCACCCTAAATCCAAAACACAGCACTGTACCAGCTACTAGGAAGGAAATTAACTCTATCCCTGCCAAAACCAGGACATTTTGTCACCTTTTCTGTTCTCAGTAAATATTTTCCTCCTGAGATGTTTGTCATGGCAGTTAATAATTTAAAGTTATTATATAGCTAAGGACTTCACTCAAGGCTGACATTACATTATGCAATGTAGCAGTATGAAATAGACAATGATCTCTACTGAGTTTGCCCTCCGAAAAGCCAAGGCAGACTAATAAAAACAGGCAACAAACAGAAAAATGATAATAATGAACTTCTATTTGAAGCACAGCTTGTGCCAGGAAAAGTTTAAAGTGTTCTTCTAAAGTGTTTATTTCCTTCTTCAGTAACTGCTAAGGGAGTAGCCTTCATAGGTGCAGCAGCCAGGGATTTCCTTCTAGATATAACGCAAGTAAAAACTGCAGGACTCTTTTCCATGTTTAAAACATTGTTTAAGTGTATGCTAAATGTAGTCAAGTACTGTCTTGCATTCCCATTTAGAAATATTAACTAGAGACGATTTGGACTTGTTTTAAAAATAATGTCCTAGAATATCTGTGCTCAACAAGCGTTGTTCAGAGGTCCTGTGTTCCAGTGAATTTGCTCTGCTCTTTGAAGAGGGATACAGCACTGACTTCAGTAGAAAGGGGAATGGCCCAAATGGACTAATAAATTGGGACAAGTGGATTACAAAACCAATTCTTGATTTCATGTACCACAGTATGCCTGCAGCACTAGTGGAAGTGATCTGGCAAGGCAGAATCCAGTTGCTCTATTAATTTCTTTCTACTTTTAATGTTGGTGCTGCATCTGCAAAGAAAATGGTAAGTCTGACTGAATTTCAGTGGCTGAAGAGATCTGTATGTTTGCAATCTTAGTGCAAAGATGAAGTTTATAGATCTATAAAAGAACCTTCTGAAGGACCGAGTAGTAGGAAAGGTATATATTAACACTGCTGTGGCTTGTTATGAATATAGCTGGGGAAGGCTTCCAGTTTCAGCTGTACAAAGTAGGCAGATTACAATCCAATGATATGTTGTACGGGGTGGGTGGATATTTGGCTCACTTTTAAATAAGTGCAAATACAGTCAGTATATAAGAGATTTTGATGGATCTGTTCTGAAGGGATGTGTGTTTATAACAACTAAGCTATATTGCTAAGCTATGCATTTCTTGCTCAGGAGTGGGCAGAATCCTTTTGATGCCCATTAGACCCTATTGAATTGACTTGTGATGTGGAGTCCAGTGAACTATGTGGCCTTTGAAGTCTAGGAAATTCTGGAAAAATTTCATCTAAGAAAAGATCTTCTAGTGTAGAATGGAATTATTAAATGATGTTCTGGCCAGGCTCTGAGGTATGGTGGAATATGCTTGTGCAAAAAAATGGCTGACGCGTCCACAGAATCTCCCATTACCAAAATCCTTGAATTCTATGCTTGCACTTCCCTGACTGCAATATACTCTGTCTGATCCATCATATGTTCTTGTAGAAACTTTCTAGGTAAAACCAAACAGCCATTATCCAGCTGAATGGACTTGCCTAGACAAGTAAGGAAGGATAGAAGCTGTCAGTTATTAGGTGGGAAACTTTCACTTGCGAAGTGGAAACATGGACTTGCAAATATGGGGTTGAGAGCACTGTTATCTTCTCCCTGTTCTTACTAAACTATTAAGTTCTAAGGTATGTGTTGGCCCTGTTCTTCCTCAGCTGTTATCTCCTGTAGTAAGTACCATCTACACCCTCTTTTTGAAGATGTAACAGCTAAGCAGGTTGGTAAATTCATAGCAAAATATTTTATTTTTATTTAGAAATAAATTAGTGACTTAACAGTGAATTGCAAAGATCACTTTTGGTTACAACTTCTTTCTGTCAGATTAATAGAGGGCCGTATTCATTGGTTCATTGTGTATCAGTGGATGTAGATTGCCCAGGATGCTCTACCCATGCATTATATATACTTAGCAGCTTCTTCCCTACCGCATAAACTATTCCTATCTATGGTGAATAATCAAGATCCTGACAGCTACTAAATCCTCATTGATTTGTTTTATGTTATGATAGCTACATGGGTGATATTCAGTGCACTGAACTTGGTCTGTGATCCCAGTATCTGATCGTTGACAAAAACAAGGTGGTCCTTTGTCATTACGCTAGCTCTTGCGTAACAGTCCTGTCATCTCCAGCAGACCTCTGCTTCTAATTTTTGTCTTCATATCCCTGTGACGTTTGCTGAGCAATCAAGTCTCATCTTCTCCAAATCTTTTCATAATTCTTTTTCTTTGTTGATGTTCTCTGAGGGCCTTTGTAGAAGAAATGTGGAAATGCTCTGGACCAACTAATTTGTTTTATACTGCCTCAAACTCCACTTTATATAAAGGTCTATTGTTACACAGAGGTTTATTGTTAGTACACATGCTGTTTTAGCTAGTTTTACACTTCTGAATTTTTCATGAAGTGCAAAGTTAATATTAAAAGCCTTATTGTAAAGCACAAAGAGACCCAGTGAGTCAAATAAATTGGGTCACCTGTTGAATACACCCAGCTCTCGATACGACTATTTTGCTGGTGCTGGACTTGTCATAGTAAAAATATAAGTGGGTGAATTGATATGGTATGTCTGAAATTGCTTTTCTTCTAAAGAATATTGCTCTGGGGCTTTTACGCATGTCTGATCTCATCAGGTCCAGGGGATATGTAAGTATCTCAGTTATTATGCCACTTACAACACTATTTGTTGATTTCTAGTAGAAGTAAGCGGAGTATCAAGTTTGAGTATACCCTCTGTGGGGGAGGGTTCTAACTTCAAATCTGTATTTCAGTGCCATTACAACAATAAAATTGTTAGGGAAAAAAAATAAATGCTATAAACTTTCACTAACCCAGAAATATCATAGACTAATAGTTTGTTTTCAAGTATCTTAATAAATAACAATGCATGAATCCTGGAGGGTTTAGGGATCAGATAGTTATTCATATTTAGTCCTATTGTGTAATGTGTGTGATTTAAAAAAATATAGACATATAATCAAGTGATTAGGTAAAAATGGAAATAACAGTATGGACCAATCCAAGGTTCTAAAATCCTTTCTTGAAAATATAAAATTTTCATGCTATCCCTGTCCAGGAAGGAACTTTTTAAATTACTATTACATTGTATAGATTGTGAAAGGAAGGCAGAGAGGTTGTAAATCTTGCTCAGGGTCATAGATGGAGCAAACATGAGAACTTGGAAGTTCCTATTTCTCATTTCTGTGTTTACAGTATGAAGGTATAAGCTAAATAAGCTTTGCATTCAGTTTCTTTTTCTTTCAGAACCTTATCCAATCGCCTCTTTCTTATCTCCTGTTAATTTAGTGGGTTTTTTTGTAGATAAGTGGATCCATTCTCAGTGTATCTTTCTTTCCTGCTAATAGGATATTGGTAAGATACTGTCTCTGATATTGCCCTGCTTTCATGCTTGACACTTTCTTCCACAGCAGCAGCCCAGAACACATGTTAGTTAAATAAGACTTCCAGCTCTTGCCTGGTTATCACTCTGATCAGATTTTGATGGAGAGGCCATTAGCAATTGGGTTCACAGTCTCCAGATGTATATGTACTCTTCCTGACCTATGAATTTAGGACATCTCTGAAATATCCATCTGGCTTCAGTAAGAAATCTTATGTAGATATTGTTCTTTTAATATATCCGTATTGCAAGCTCTAAAAAAATCTTGAAAACATATGTGATAAGCTATGAAACTTTCTCCTAGAATAAGAACATTATGTGTAAGGAAAAGAATATTAAAAAGGAAAAATTCAGCGATTAATTCACATATTTTGAGATGTGTTGGGAGTTTTTAGGAGCTATATTGACAGTGTATTCTAGTAGGTTTGCTGTTACAAGCTAGGATAAGCTAGAGAGGCATAATTGACTGGTGCTCACGCTGACCCTTTTTTTAAAAAGAAATTTTTATGTTACTCTTGGAAAACACCTTTAGCAATCCAGCTAAGGCGAGGAGGTCAGCTAATGAAGTTGGAATGGGAGGCCAGTTTCCCAAATGCCTTAATGTGAGGCTTACTCTGAATTTTCCCAGGGTATTAACAGAAGTCTATTTTACAAATATGATGGGCCAGCAGGCTCGACCCTGACATAAGTGAGTGGTGGTGGGGGCTCCAGGTAACCTGGAAAATGCTGAAGTTGGAACAGAAATTTCTGAGATACTTTCCTTAGGATTTGGTACTTACATAATGTTTCTTCCCAAGGAATATAAAATTTCAGGACCTATTGGAGAGAAAAGTCATAGAAAGTTTGAATGGTAAAAGATGTAAAGGAGTGATGACTGTGGGCTGTCAGTGGACTGGAATCTGCACCATCACTATGAACAACATCAGATGAAAATTAGTATCTTGACTACTGAAGTCGCCAAAACTAAGATTAATTTCATTCAAATTTTATATTCTTGTGTTAAGATAGTCACCTAGACTCCTAGAGCTGGTGGAGAGAGACATTTCACTGATCCTGATAAAGGCTTTGAAATGTTCCCGGAAGAGCTTATAATTCAGAGTTTAGTTTTGGGGAAGCATATGTGATTGGCCTCTAAACTATATGGAATGCATCCTGTCCCAAACTTCACTCATTAGTCAAACTCAAGCCTGGCTTTCTATATGAGGTACCCTTATACTGAGGGATGGGGGGGATTTACTCTAAGACGAAGACTTGCATTCTCTGCAGCACTGCAGGTTGGAGGGCATGCTTAGAATGGATGGCGGAGAGAAGTGGTGCTTTGTGTAGCCCCTCCATTTCATCATGACCATCTGTCGAACCTGATGGCCAGAGTGCTCCCTGCCAGGCAGTACAATGATGCATCTGTTAATCACCTGGCTGAAACCTGGTAATAGTCAGGCACGGTGGAGTGAATCATGGTGAAAGTCAGACATGTACACAAAGGTGAAAAAAACAAGTAATTGAAAAGTTTTTAAATAATCATTTGACTGATTACAGCTTAAGTTGTAAAGCTGCAAATGCTTTTGATGGGAATTAAAGAAGCTGGGAAGGGGAAAAATATCAAATTACCAGTACAAGGAATGATTATGTTAATACCTTGCTGAGCTTCCGAGCATACCCTGTGGGAACTAGATGTTTACAGAGCCCTGAGCAAGCTCTTTCTCAGCTAGGTGCTTATGTACTCCAAAAAAACCCCAAAAAACAACACAACTATCTTCCCTGAGCCAAAGCTTCTCAGTACTTGCTAAACAGCACAGATGGAGAAGTTTCCATGGGGAGTTGATTGAAGAGGCTAAAGGGATGGAGGGTGGGAGTGGAATAAATCTTGATTGCTCAAGAGATTTGCTCCAGTACTTGTTCTTTTGATTGAAGGTGAAAGAATGTTCCTACCTCAGTTATCTTAAAAATTTCTGTTAATTTTCCCCATTTCTTTTGGCTGCTTTGGTGAAATTCTTCTCCCTAGCTTCAGATGTGTGTACTACAAGCCCCATCTTAGCTGATCACCCAAAGCTTTCTGCAGAGTCCATGCAAAGAGTCACTTATCTGTTCTGCTTCACATGTCTGCCTCAAGGTGAGACAAGCTGTGTCCTAGCATTACCTGTTTCCCATCCTTGACTGTTGTGGGAGACCAGATGTCTCTCATCCATGTCCCACTCAGAAGACTTTCAGCCTTTATTTGGATAGCTTAGTAATTTGGCCCAGTTAAAGTAGTCCTTTTAAGTAGGTGTATATCTTTGTTTTAATAATGTCATAGGCTAATGTTTTGCAGCCTTTCCTTTACCTTCTCTTCATTTCCATGTCTAATCTAGGCTGTAGATTCCTATTTTTACTGAGTATCATGAAGGCCTTATGGTGTGCTAATAAACAGCTCTAATTCCTGCTAGGCACAAACTCGTTTTTTCCACAGAGCTCTAAAGTCACTGTTGGAGGCATGGAAATATGCAGTGGTGTTTCATATTACCACTTTTTTAGATCAAATACCTTCCCTTTTTAGGCAAAATGTTGCATACTGAATGCCTACAGTAACTCTGTCAGTGTTACAAGTGACCCTGAGCAGCTGGTGGGAGAGATTTTGGCAGAAGCTTTGCTCAACCTTTGCAGCTCTGGGCTGGGGATGTTCAGTCTAGATGGAATCTGCAAACCATTCCGCTGCCAAACTGAACCAAACTGAATATAAACCTTCAGTGGTCATGTGTAAAATGGGACTTTTCTCGGTTTGGAAAGTATGAAAACTTTGGCAGTTTTTCCTGGAAACAGGAAAGTTCAAAACCCTTCCAACACCAAGCTCCTTCTTAAAAGTGAGCAGACTTTTTTTTTTTTTTTTAAGAAAGCAGAATTTCTAAATGTGTCACCTTGAAGGAGGTAGTTTTTTTTTTTAACATGGACAGCAAAACACTTATGATTTTGCTGGGAATTTTCCAAAATTCAGCCTAAGGCAGTCACCCATCAGGAAATTTCGGTGGCCCAAATAGACTCACAAAGCAGGTTCTACAAAGGGACTTTTGAGATATAGACAGCACAACAAGCACTGCTTATACTATGATGATACTGCCTCTGGAGATGCATAAATCACCTATTAAAAAGTTTTTATAGATTAAATGAGAGCTATGCTTGAGTTTCATTCTGCAAGATGCAGGTTCACACCCAGGAAATAGGGCTTTTTTGGACTTTTTCCTATATACAGAGTCACCGCTGGGTACTTGTGTGCCCTGTGTGAATGCTAGGCTCTCCTCCTGGGATCTTTAAAAAATGTACAAGCTGTAAATGCAGACACACGGGAATACCCCTAAAAGAATGATCTTTAGCAGATCTTGAGGAAGCTGGTGTTTATAAATGTTTTACGTATCCCAGTGCACTGACACTGACTAGACCATTGTGTACCACATGGAGCTGGATGTGAAAGCCAGCTGTGTAATGCAATTGCACTGCCATCCTGGGTTAGACATATGGACAACCCCATGCCATGATGATAGTGTGGATTGCACCCACGGGTGTGCATGGCCTAACACAGAGGAGTTGCCCTGGACTTGCAATGGGACCTGGGCAGCCAAAGGAGAAGCTTGACGGTGTGTCTGCTGAGCTGCTTTCTCTTTCCTGTGATGATGTTTGGTGTACGTGTGTGATAATGTGGTTAGTGGATCTGTGATTACATAGGCCATAGGCCCTGCAGACAGTTGGCCCAGTGTAAGAGGATTTGTGAGTGTCAGTGATGCTAATGAAGTTTTGGAGACATGATGAAGCTCTTCTGTCAGGCTGGAGTGGGAGTCTTCCCATTGGGATATTGCTCCGAGGACAAGACAAACAGTTGGTCTGAACATGCAGTGCGGGATTCAACGTAGTCAAAACCTGAGATATCTCAGTGTCTCTTTAAGGGAGTGTGCTTACGAATAAGGAATAGGGAGACCTTGCCTCTAGGGCCTGTCTCTTATCCCTTCTCTGCCATAAAACACATTTCTTGAAGAAAAATATATGCATTATAAATGTCTTCTGGCTGTATTGCTTAGCTTTTTTTTTCTTCTTTGTGTACAATTGTACTAATTTCCTGCACTCAGGGGACAGTGATCTGCCTGAAAATTACTTGGCTGCTCAGGAGAGTCAGTCACACTGTCTGGTGGGAAAATGATGACAATGTCTAGAAGGAAGGGGTATGTTTTTCTATCTATATAATTACCAAATCTAGCTTTTAGCAGAAATAGCAAGTAACAGCTTAAGCCGAGATTTCCTTCACGATCACTAAGTGCAAGTCCAAGCACTGTGCACATTCTCGGGCATGGGCTGGCCCTGCTGGCAGCCGCCCACTGTGTGTGGCATAGAAACTCCAGGCACGTCTGGTGATGCTGTGTGCTTGGGAGCCCTGCTCCTGTGGTACTCAAGGCCAGGCTTACAGATCTGTGGCATCCAGTCTCAAAGGATGTCTCAAGGGTCTCCCTTACATTCAACACAGAGTCTCAACATGACCAGTTTCTGCTAACTTCAAGAGAAGTGCTCCAAAGTAATTTACCCATTGATTCTTCATCCTCCCACAGATTATTTTTAAATTTTGCCAGAATTATTTTATTGGTTTGGTTTTGTTTTCTTGTATTTTCTTTTCTTTTTTTTTCTCTTTATCTACTGTTTGGTTGCTTCCAGGGTGGCATTGGCACCTGAATGTAAACAATCACACGTGTCCTGAAGGCAGTTTTGTGGTATATGTCACCTCATTAAACAGTCTACAACAAGACTATAATTTTTAAAAAGGCAATTGTAACTCGAAGCAAATATCAGCCTAATTATTTGTGATAACTTCTGTCATGTATTTAAGGCAAGCCCCTGGAATAAGACAATTTTTTTTTCTTTCCCTTCATACTCTTCTTTTGATATTCTTGACCCCTGTGGTCAGAATCAATGCACTGAAATCTGATTAAAAACATGGAAAGAAACATGTACTCTAACGATTCATGCTATCACTGAGATTCTTCTGTAGATTGACTTTTAAAGATCTTTTCCTTTAGGCTAATAACACCTAAAAATAGCTCAGGTTTTATAGTAAATCTCACCTGTATGGGTTTATATCCATCCACACACTGAGGCTTCAGTCTGAAGTAGTAGGTTTTTGGAAGCTTTTTATAATAAAAAGGAGGCCATGCTGTTTTATTGCCACTACCCAGTGAAGCGTGGTTCCACCAGAGCCTTTTATTGGGAGTTTACAAGTGCAGCATTACAAATGAGTTTGCTGGCAGGGAGCTGACCCCTCACTGTGGAAAGCAGAAACTAGTTATATAATTCAAAACATCGATGTCTGGCTTTCTGGGATTTCCACCTGAAAAAAGACACTGTCTGAAAAGGGCTTGAAGCAGATAACGGTGGTACATGCAGAACGGCAAGCCCTGCCTGGCAAGCAAAGCTCAGTAAACACTCACTTCATCAGAGCAACCAGAGCTCTGCATCATGCTTGGAAGTTTTACCTTAATAAGCTGTGCTTTTCAGCCAAGGACTTGCTAATCGTTTAAAAGTCAGCACAGAGTGCTTGCCATTTGGGGATCGGAAATGGCATAGCTGGATCTGCGTAATGGTCTGCCTGCGCTGATAAGCCTTGCTCAAAATCAGGGCTTGGTAGCTCAGCAGAGCACTGTGGGGCTGCGGCTGCGCTGATCCAGACCTCCGCTGGCTCAGGTGCCTGTGCACCAGCTTCCCCGGCCCTGCAATCGCCCTGGCCGCTCTCACCAGCGCAGACGTGCCCTTAGTCCCTTCTTGCGTTAGTGAGATGCTGCCAAGCCCTGCACAGGGCTAGGGGGTTGAGTGAGTAATTAATTTTTCAGTTCACCGGGAGCTGTGAAAAAGTATCTGTGTGTGAGGGGGATGGAACATTTGAATTTGGATAGGAACTTTGAAAAAGGGGGTTTATTGTGTTCAAAATGGAAGGACATGCTGAAATGAGCAGTAGCTGTGGCAGTGAAGTTTGAAAATGTCAAAGTGAAATGTGTTGGCTTTTAAAATGGCTGTCCTTTATTTTTAAGGCATTTAAGGAGACAAGTTGAATTTAAAGATTCTGGGGATGTTACTGAATTAATACTTTTGGTGGAGAAAATATGGGGGTGAAAAACATCACCCAGCTCTGATGCGGAATTATAAGAAGAAAGAAAAATGTAGGAATTAGAGGGGAAACTGGAACAAATGTCTTTCTGGTACACAAGAAAGACATAGGAAGAGGAAAAATTAAGACCAGGCAGCCTGAGTAAAAATGGTAGTGTCAGGTGTGGGCTGTTAATAGTAATAAATGCAAACCGAAGGAAACAGTTATTCTATTTTTTTCTTTTCACCCACTTTGTACTGATGTAAAGGATTACAGCTAACAGAAAATTGAGAATCAGATCCTTCACGGGTGGTAGAGCCAATGTACAACTATACCTGTTTGCAAGGCACACATGAATAAGGTACAAGGAATTGGGAGTAAACCCTTTATCCTAGAAAAGGTCTTCTAATGCCCACATAGAACAGGCAGGCTTCCGTATTTCAAGGTTTCATCAAAAATAATTAAAACTGAACGAAAACCTTGGCTGGGAATTAGCTAGAGGTTCCCAAGGAAAGCTGATTGAGTACTCCAGTACTCTGGACCCATGGGCTACTGCACCTAGGATCTGCTAAACTGTTGTCACTGGCCAGCAGCAACCTTGACAAAGTAATTCCTGTCTGCTTGGAGCCAAGCTGTGGAGGGAGGTTTGCTGTGCCCTCACAACATGTGGCTTTTGGGCTCCAGTGCAACAGCAGGCACTGATGGTTGGCGTCAGAATTCGATCTCTGCTGATGTTGTTTTCTCAGTAATAAAGGGCATGTGGGTCTGGGGAGAACATAGCATCAAGCAATAATAATTTCTTTCCAACAGGAAGTTGCTTCATTCTAACATTGAGTTTCTTTTTCAAGTTACTTATTTTCTTATTTCCCCCCCCCAAAGACTACCCTGAGCCAGCATCTTGCTAGAGCTTTAAAGGCAATATGGGTGTCCTAAAGGAACAGCAAGAAAATGGTTTGGCAGGGTCACTTTGGATGGGAAGAAATATAAAACTTGCTTTAAAATTTGTATTTGTTTTTAAAGCCTTCCAAAGATACTTTTTTTTTAAATGTTCAGAGACTTCTGGGCACAGTGTATTTGTGTGTATCTACATTTCTATGAGCTGAACAGCATGTGTGAAGCAGGCCTGAGTGTGGCACATCACTGACTAAACAGCAATGTCTGTATAATTCTCCTTGTGCATGAGGCAGGGATTTCTCATTTCATACATCGGTAGAAACTTGCTGCTGTAAATTTGTGAATATGGATAGCTATATCCCACCGTTAATGTTCATTAACACAGAAAATTTAGAAAGTTTCTTCCCAGGCCAGGCTGTGTAAGGAGCAAAGTGTTTCTAGCCTTTGCATTCATGATGGGAGCAGCTTTGGATACAACCAAGGTGCTTGCTTAAACCAGCTTTCACGTTATTGTTTGTAGACAGACAACAGCTCCATTTTAGACCACAGCACACGCTGTAGGGGTGGCCAACATGGGTCATCTGCTCCTTCCCCAACTCCTGGAGCTTTGTGTTGCTTTACATCATTATAGTTGCATTGAACTGCGTGTTTCTGCCCCAATCCTGGCACTTCTTATGGGCAGGTGGCATTTGGCAGATTTTCTGCTTCTTGTAGCAACTATCTGTTGCGTGCCTTTTTTGTACTGCCAGCTGAGCTGTTCCTGGACAGGGACTTTTCTCTGCTGCTTGGAAGAGGTCACAAAGTTATTTTGTTGTTTGCTGTTTTGCAGGATGGATACAGGTCAGAAGCAGTCTGGTCTTCTAGATGATCTCAGTTCAAATTAAGTTTATTTTTTGCTTATTGAAAACGTTTGGGTTTGGTTTTGTTTTTAAATTGAGATAAATGATCAGTCCTAATACTTCATCCTTTAAGCTGAGTGCCTCTCTATCAGACTGTCCTCTGCCGCTGCTTGAGACCAAGGCCTCCCTTATTTTCTTTCTAGCTTTCTCTGACTTGAGCACCAACGGGTCCTGCCACAGTCCAGCTTCACAATAGCTCTCTTCTGGGGCAGTGACAGCTTCTAAAACATGGTGTTATAGCCAGGCTTTTTTTGTAAGCATCCTTTAACTATTCCTCCCTACTCCGGCAATGGTTGCTGCTCTGTGTTCCAGTTCTGAATGAATTAGTTTGCCATGCTGTTTTGACTTATTTGAGCTATCTCTCCTCCAAAACATCAGCGTGTTTCTCTCCTAACAATCCAGTTCTGCATTGGTCACTTCATCTCATACCAACCAAGATTTCCATTCAGGTCCTTCTGGCTTATGATAAACAGGGAATAGGGAGGAGTAAGAAGTGGTCGATTCACACTGTGTGATGTGCGGTGGGCCCCTTCTGGGACTAATTTAACAGGACTGCTGGTTGCTTTCTGCTTAGCATGCCAGGGAGATCATTCACCTTGAGGTGTGGAGAGCTCTGCGTCCTTTTGCATGGGTCAGCCTTAAAAACCCTGCAGGAAGGGGCCATGGAGGAGACGCAATGCCTTCCAGTGGGAACCAGCAAATATGACTATGCCCTAGTGAATAGCTGGGGCTGATAGGACTGTAATGCTTTGCTTTTGTGTTTGTTCCTGGGATTTTTTCACTGCTTTTGAGAACTAATATAATTTATATTTACCCAGCTGTACAGAGTTATCTTCTGTGCTATGCCTCTTCCCTATTCTGTCTTTATGTGGGGAACATTCACATTTTTGTCCCATCTATACAATCATGAGATTAAATGACAGTTTGATCTTGGAGCTTTCTGCATTTTGAAGGGTCATATAAACATCCTTAAGAAACAAGTAGTGGTGCTATATTTGATTACCAGTCAAAATGGATCTCAACTAATGAAAATGGATGCTTTTAAATATTTTTTTTTCCCAGAACTATGGGAACATTTCAGCTATTTTTTAAGTGCATTTGAAATTTAAAGTCCAACCTCTTTCTCCTATCTCATGAAAGTATGCTGCTCGGAATCCTTAATCTGGCATTTAGAAAGACCTATTTTCTTCATTTAAAAGGGGAGATGCCACACTGGGGAGGTGTGCAAACAAGAGTCTGGAGAATTACATTTCTCTACTGCTTGCATCGGTTATGTCATTTTGGATGAGGTATCCTGTGCTTTGGTTTCCTCCATCTATGATCAGAGTTAATATTTACTTTATTAAGAAACCTTATCTTCAGAATCTCGAATCCCTATTATGTTATTGCTTATTGTAAATCAAGTTAATGCACTTAAAAGGACTCATATGCATGCAAAAGATTACAAAAGGACTGCTCACATGGTCCAAATGAAACACATTAACAATATATCTACTTTTCCCAGTAGTGTGGTAGAATGCAGAGGCGTTTGCAGGATCAGTACTTTATAATGGAAAAGTACACAGCTTTATATTATGGCAGGAAAGTTTTCACTCTGATGTACATGATATGGCTCAGAAGGACACCAGACACTTTGAAAGTCTGTTAAAAGTTAAATGGCTAAAGGGAATGGCAAGAGAATGCATTATTATTACTTGGAAAAGAGCCATCAGCTCACATGATGCCTTGCAATTAGCAAAAAAAGCCAAACTCCTGCCCTTGAGAGAACGTAAGGTGGGACATCAGTTCATACTGAAGAGAGGAGAGATTACTTCTATTAGGAAGGTGGGCAGAGGGCTGCCTCGCACCAGAAATGAGCTTTAAAGATTTCAGGAAAAGGGGATATGTATGAGGGATAAGAAAAGATGGAATAGGTTTTGATTGTACAAAGGAAGATTTAAGTTCCTTCTAAGTTTGACCTCCTTCTAATGCAAGCGTAGTGAAGTAGGTGGCTGAGTACAGCAGAGTCTCCATCTCTGGAGAACTTTAGGTACAAGGTAGACAACCTTTTGTTTGTTTTAATATAATAGGTGGTTTATATCCTGTCCTTGTGTGTGCTTGGCAACCTTTTGAGGGCTTTGTCTGCCAACTTTTTTTATGATTTTATGAAATGTGAGTGCCTGCTTCATGCGTGCTTCTTCTGGCTTTAATAGTCTCTGATTCTATGAAGATTTTGTGCTGTTTCTCCTTGCACTGCTAGAGACAGATTTCAGATTTGTGTACTTACTAAAATTTCAGTTTGGTATTTTCATTGCTCAGTGGAGTGTTAAACACTCTGTCTGGCCACCAAAAAGCTCACTTCAGTAAAATCTGGGGATATTTGGCTTTAAATGTAGAATGTAGGGCTGTTTTAGTGATGTTTCACCTTTTTTTATAGCACCAAAAAAAAAAAAAATCTTTGCAGGGGATGCTGTATGCCGTATAAGTGATAGAGGCAAGGAGAATACAAACTCTTCCCTGGCACAAGCCACTCTCTACTGTCAAATTTTATTGTATTACAAAGGAGGATTTCCTGTGCAGCAGCTGACCCATAAAAACTTCCTTTAGAGCTGTCGGCAAGTAAAAACATTGCTTGCAGCAACTGCACTCCTGCCTCCCTGAGATTCAACCATTCACCTCCTCACCTCAGTTCCCATCCCCACTGAACTTCATTGTAGAGAAGCTGAAGTTCTTAGTGACGTGAACCCAGTAAGCAATCAAGAAGAAAATAAGTCTCTATTTGACTCTGCCTTCGGTACAAATCTCCATCCCAAGACTGCTTCTCTACATAGAGCACCGCATTACAATCATTACTCTGAATTTGCCTATCTCCTAATGCCAATTTTGACAGCTGCTCTGTAAACGCTTTTTTTTTGTGGTACTACTGTCTTTGGATACTGCTCACTGCAGGAACCAATAGAACTGGGATATTTTAACCCTCTGCTTGGTATACACATGAGTGTATGGAAGGGCTCAGTTTGGGCTAATGTGCTGACTTGTGTTGCATGGTATTAGTAGATGGTTTAATCTTTCATTCCTTTGCTTTAGCGGCTTTTTGTCCTGTTAGGATTTTGGAAAACTAACATTTCTTTCAAATGCATTTTCCTAATAATAATGGCATTTTGGGTCTCATGACTTATTTCAGGGCTGATTTGGTGTCATAGTTAAATAATAACTCCTGCAGAATACTGAGAGGTCATTTTGGAAGAAGCTGCCATAAATAGTTGTGATGAAAAAACTGACATTAATGGGAATTCACTAAATAAAGTGGCTGGAGAAGTCATCTCATACTTCTATGAAACTGACATTTTTATGTCAGAGATATGCTAAGTTTACTGTTTAAAAGTTTTACCCTGTACTTTATAACCCAGTCATTTCCATTTGGCTACAGATTCTTACTCATATCCTGCTTTATGCTAGTGAAAGGCTAGCGTTTCTCTTCTTTACGGGATTGGGTAAAATGAGTTTTTATGGTTTTGACTAAATCTTGTTCATAGTCAGGTTTTAATTCTATGAAATTCACCTCTTGCCACTTTTTAGGGTGTTTTTTGCCTTCTAAAAATTTTTCTCAGTGTGCATGTCCATACCTAAGGTTCTATATATTCTGAAATACTCCTGGGTATTCTGGAATGAGACAACTGTATAGAAAAGCAAATATTCTTAGTTCACTGTTTTTCAATCCAGGATGGGAATAATACTCCAGTTCTGTTCACAATGACTACTAATTTCTTGCTTTAGGAACTTGTCTGCACCATTCAATTAACTGGAAAAGTTATTATACTATAAACGTATTTAGGGATGACTGTTCTAAAATAGCTCCTCTGTAAATGCTCTTACTGTATCCATGTGGGGGACATTCTACGATAGCTGCTGTGCTGTGCCCCCTTAGTCTCCTTTAATCTGGATTAATTCTCTCTCATAAATGAGTCAAAAGTGCAGTTTGTTTATTGAGGCTGAATTGTCTTGGTTTCATTGGCTTCAATGCCAGTTTATGCCATTTGGGAAACTTTGAAATATTTCTTCATAGTGTTAAACGCAAAAGGTATAGAAACAAGCCAAAATCCTCAGTTTGAATAGTTGAGGTCTTCTTCTGAAGACCTCAATCACCTTCTGTCTGACTTCTGAAATGCAAATGTAACTCAGCAACCACATTTCAAAAGTGCTCCTATATTCCTTATGGGTTGAAGCAGAACTCCCCAAAGCTCTATGGTCAGGGCTTTGGCTTTTCAAATGAGCTATGACCTAGAAAGCTAAATCTTGATGTTGTGTGTTGGACTTCTTCCCAAAACTCCTGTGATGACAAACCACTTTGGGGATTCTGTAATGCAATAGCCCTGAACTGACAAAAGAGGAAAATTTGGTCATAATCCTGTTCCTTTGTCTTGTCTGGCTATCTAGCAGCTACTTGTTACAGAGCGCTCCCTGACTCTTTCCTTTTGGCCTCTGTGGTGTGCATTTGCAAGAGTTTTGCCTTTATGCGTTGTGAGCACCTCAGTCTCCAAGGGTGCTTGGTGACGGGAAGCCATTTTGCGTTCACCTCTGCTACAGAATACACACAAAGATACATAAACACACATATGCAAAGACTTCCATCTCTTCACTTTTTGTTATGCCCTTGCTCCACTGCAACAAGACCCCTCCATCCCCCTGAACCTCAGACTGAAAACTGTTGTGCTTTCCCATTAAAGGAGAAGGGGAAAAAAACCAAACAAACACCCAGTCAAACCTGTAAAGGTCCCAAATCCTGAGTGAAGGACAAAAGATTGTGGTAAGTATTAGAGGAACATAGCTTCAAACACTGGCCGGTTAACGCATGGAGGTGTATAGGGTTTAAGCCAAATTTAGCATTATTGACAAGAATGCCAAAGACAGCCTGATTTCAAAACTGACATCTTGATTTAAAGTCAACTTAAGCATGCTTAAAGCCCCTCTTGATAGTGCTGCCAGGAGGAAGGCAAATCCTGGAGGTATTCTAAATGTCAGCCTTGTATACTCGGGTTGTTTCAGCTGACAAAAACTTGATGGCCACTTGGAAAATTGACATGATAGAAAACACAGGGAAGGATACAACTGCAGCTCGATTAAACCCACCAAATCTTTCCTGATGAGGTTGCTGTCTGTCTTTGTGCTAATACAAAAAAGAAAGGGGGGGTGAGGGGGGGAGAGAAGAAAAAAAAAAAAAAGGAGGAAAAAAAAAAGTCCTGGCTTTTGTATTCACTAAACTACAGGTTCATCTGTAACACTGGAAATAATCCAAGAAGGCATGGCAGCAGGGCTTTTCTGTTCTCAGAAACAAATTATCCATGAAAAACTTCCAGACTACTTCTTTCTGTCCCCTGCCTGCCTTGTTCCCTTCCCCCCTTCCAAATTGCTAAGTTTTTATCATCTCTCAACTGTCATTGTGTGGAGGTCACTTTAGTGGTGGTTTTTTCCCTCTCTTTCCTATGTTCCCTTCAATTTAGAAAGTTCCTCTGGTACAATTTGTACCTCTCAATTGCTTTCAGTCAGAATTAAACACACAGCTTTGTACTTCTAATTTGTCTAGCACAAACACCTCACGTACTTGTCAGAGGGGATTCATTCCTTTGTTAGCTGCATTTATAAAACAAGTCTTGACTCATGCTGGAAGGTTTTGCTGGTCCTTTACAAAGAAATGACATGAAGTCCTGTTTGAAGCATTTTGTCTTAAACCACAGGGTTATGCTTATATGCACATGCTGGAAAGCCAAAGCGGTTTCAAATCCTCAACCACAGAAAATGAAAAACCCACAAAAGTAAGGCAGAGTGTGTTTCTAAGGTTGATCCTCCCAGTGTTCCCCCCACCTCCTACACTGGCCCAGTCACTGCAGAGGGCTTGGCTCTGTGCTTAGACTCCACTGCTCCCCAAAGCCTCTCTGAGGCATGAAGCAAGACAAATTCAGGGCAAATTGACTACAAATGAAAACTATGTTTAACTTACAAACATAATATTCAAAGAAAATTTGAAATTTGCTATAGAAATGTCAGGGAAAAATGCCAGCCAACTAACAAAGAGTTAAAGCTCTTGTAGCTCTATAAGTTCACGGATGAAAATATTTTTGCTGTCTTGTTATAGACTCTATTGGTCACCATCTGATTCTTTTTTTTCCCTCTGATATATGCGATGTACTTAGTCTGTATTAGACATAAGCAGTTAATATAGCTTTTATGTCTCTCTCTTTCTCTTTCCTTGCATAACTACCTGCAGAGTAATTTTAGAAATAATTTTCTAAAGAATCATTCTTGGATGATCTGAATAAATTGAGAGGCCTTTATTGGGAAGGCTACCTCCAGTCACATTCTTTTCTTTGCAAGTGGGCAGCTCCGTAACCCCAGCTTTATGTAAATCTGGGGTTAATGTTTTCCTGTGCTGTAAATCCAGTGGTTCAGATCCTATAATGTGTGTATATAGTAAATCACTCTTCCTGGAGAGTTGAATTTTTTTTCTTGCTGAGTATTCCTGCAGCATACAGAAGCTGTAAGCTGACCCAGTAAGTAAAGCAATGGTGCTACAAAAAGCTGAAGTCAACCACCAGCTCTTATTGCTGTTGTGCTAGTTTTTGGAGTAGGATTCTTCTTGCCTAACTCTTAGCTATTCAAATCTAGTGGTTTAGTCTAACTCGGTATCTAGGCTTTTTCTGCAGTCAGTGTGGAGAGACCAGCACCTCCAGAGGGCTATTAAAGCCCATTCTTTAATACTTCTTTTGGAGGATATGAATTGCTATCTGCAGGTCACCATCTGACCAGAGAGTATGGTTCAACAACCAGCTTGGAGTAGATATCTAGATCTTCCAAGACTGAAGTTAAGTTACTTGAATCCCATCCCTGACATTTAAATATGCAGTTAGTTAAATAGCTAAGCTGTATTATGAGACGATTTGGTCTACAGCTGCTCTAATTCTTAAATTCTTATGTTATTACTCACTGAAGAAAGAAGAAAAGGAACCAGGCTAAATGGATCTGTCTGGCTATTCTTTTGTAAATCCATCATGTAAATATCTGCAGTCCTTAGGGAAACAGAATGTATGCCTAGCCATGGAAAAGGGGAGCTTGAAGTGACTTCACGTGCTCAGATTTAGCCACAGAAATCTACCACATGCATAACAACTGGAGAACCCAGCTATGTGCTGAATGGTTTCACTGATTTTCTATTTTTCCTGTATCTGCTGTCTGCATGACTGTGTAGGAAGGATGGGACAGAAATATATCCTCTTGTGACCAGTCACATTTGCCTTTTTAAGGTAGAGAAATGCTTAGTGGGAGATGTTAATTCTAGAAAGAAATGAAATATTTACATAGCCACTTGGTGTCCTTGTTTTCAAAAGCCCTTGGATCAAATTTGACTAGAATAGAACTAATATGTTTTTGAGTTGACTTAGGCTCTCACAGTGTTAACATATACTTGTTTTTATGCAGTCTGCCACTAGTATGACTATAACTTGTGATTGCTCAGTGTATGTATTGCATCCTGTATGAACTCCTGAAAAGATAGTCTCTTAGGAGATTGACAGGAAGTGGCCAACATTTACTTTTCTACTTTTTCAGAAATTAAGCACCAAAATTTTCAGAAAATCACAAATACCTTCAGGACTGTTTGATCACCTAAAGGTCATCTGAAGATAGTCGTACAAAATATCCCTGTTAAGCCAAAACACCACAGTTGGCCTGAACCATTTCAGTCTTACACAGAGTAATCATTGGAAAAAGCAATCTGTCACCAATGTCCATTGCCCAGCTAATATCACAAAATGAGATGGGCTGAGATAATCTTGGCAAGAGAACCAGGGTGGAAAAGGGGGTCTGTTCACCTTGGCAAGAAAAATGTTCTTTTGTAGCCCCAAATATGATGACTGCAAAGACCCAGACCGTGTGAGCTGAATATTAAGCCAGGAAACTTGAAAAAGGATCATCTTTGTTGCAGCAGGTTTCTGATTCAGCCATGAATGATTGGGAAGTAATTGAAAGCTGTTGCAATCTGCTTGGCCATCTAACACAGATTGAGTTAGGCTGTTTCAGGCAGTTCAAATAAATTTGTCTACGCAACTGAGCCATTGCCACAGAGAACTAGTTGTCTCTGCAATTTATCACTTAGTCTAAATGTTATTCTGGCAAGCTCAGAAACCTGTGATACAAGGACATGATTCAAGTTGAAACTGAATTGGAGTGCACCTCAACCTCACCACTTGCGCAAAGGGATGTTTGGGAATTGGCTTCTGAGAAAGGTGGGAGGGTGGGGATAGGGAAAGCTATGTGAGCTGTCAGGAAAATTGGTATGAGGGATAAAACCTCGAAAATGGCAAAAGAACTGGTGTTAATTGGTGCTAAAATATATTTGCTAGTGTGTGTCAATGCAAATTCACCATTGCAAAAGATGAAGTATGTCTTGATGAAAGACCTTGTAAAGACTTTATTTTAAAGAGGTAGATTTGTTCCTTTAAACTACACAGATGAAAGATTACATTTATAATCTGAAAATTATTAACAATCTTATGTTAAAAACACATAAGAGAATAACAAAATCTTTTGTAGCAATGGTGTGCAAGCTCCAAGGGAAAGACTTGGTTATACTAAATGTAGCCCATTAAGTATCTGTCTACTATATCTTTTGCATTTGTGTGTCCTGTTGTCCCCATCATGTTGTACCTTACTGGTTCACCAGTAGAGTGGTGGTCTTATTGATCTGTTTTTGCAGTGTACAGAAATACTGTACAATAGATACTGTTCTTATTTACTCTATGGTGATTCTAAGATTGTTGGATGGCCTGACCATTTGCAAGGGTGAGTCCACTCTTTGAGTGCAAAAGCAGCATTTAATGACAGTTTAGTTACCAAGATCTACGTTTATGACTGTGAACATTGTCTGCAATATATATATATTTTTGCTGCATATGTGATTTAACATGCCAATTATTTTAGAATGAAGAATAAAAAATAGTCATTTGGTCATCTTAATCCCTGACTCATCATGTACTTCAGTAGCATTATGATATGGACTAATTTATCCCATCCAGTCTCACTGCATCCTTAGAGACCTCAGATACTATGTTTGTGCCTCTTTCTCCTCCTGCCACAGAGCAGCAGATGGAGATATATGACTTGGTATTCTCAAGTAACTTACATAAAGTCTTACTTGGGGGATCAAAACCCATTATGTATTTGTTACAAGCCATTTTGTGTGAAGGTGTGATCATCTTTTCTCAAGAGACAACCTTCTCTCAGTACAATGACCAGTGGCCTTTAGCTGCATAAGCTGTCTTCTGTGTTCCTTCTTACAGTCTAGGAAGACTAGCGGGGCATGGAAAAATCAGGGGGCAGTGAAAAGACACCCTTTCCCCCCTTTTCTACCACATAGAAGCCAGGAAAGTCTGGCCAGTTCAATGTCAGCAACAGAAGACGATTAATTTGAAAGTCTTTCATCTCTCAGTCAAGAAGCTTCTCTCATTGTTTCCTGTCTTCTACTTCTTCAGTGCTGCCACTGAAATCCTCCATGACAGGGTTGTCTCTTCAAATAAGAATCATCCTGTAAAGTCTCCTTTTCCAAGTGAAATGGGATTAAGCATAGACTTTTCAGTAAGGATACCCTTAGTGATAGTCCTTCATGTTGCGAGTGCTGATTCATTCTGGTTTTCCATAAAACTTGTTACACTCAATCTTGGAAAATTGGTGGTTTCAATACGCCGCTAGTGTCATTATGGCTGGACTGATCTGTGGTGCTCATTCAGGTTTGTGCAGCACCCACTTGATCTGCTCCCACCTCAGCTCACTGCCTTCTTGAGGATCCCATTTAAAATGCATCGCTGATCTGGTCTCCCACATATTGCAGCAGGAACATCCGTAGCTGATTAAGGTCTGGTGGCTCCACTCGGGGGCTTAGGATTGTAAATATTTGACACCATGGTGCAGTGTAGGTAGTCGTGAAGTTACAGTGATCAAGTCTGGAGACAACTAGCTTTGACTGCATTAGCGAGGTGCCTTGGGTAAGACATACATGGTCACGTAGAGTATGGACAGAACAAGGTCATCTTTACTCACAGTGCAAAGGGAGGCAGATCCTTTATCACTACAACACTTAGTTCTCGCAGTGCTGAGCTGTAGTGCATCTAGTGCTTAGCTCCTCTGTGAAAAATGGAGAAGTATATTTCTATCTCACGCTCTTTCAGAGATGCAACATCTCTGAAGCTCTTAGAAACTTGTGGAGTTGTACAAAAGAACAAATGAGATGGATTGTGAACTTGCATGAACTAGAATCAAAAAAGTTAAACACCCACTTCTTTTCATATCTTTCCACCTCTCTACCCCTGCCAAAACCAACCCATATTTATGTATATAAATTTGATGTACATTTCAAAGGCAAGAATCTGTGCTAGATCCTAGAGTTATTTCCAAACTCCTTAACCATTTAATTGAAATGTACAATTACTCTAACTTACAGTGCACCTTAATAACCTTCATAATGAAGAAGAATTAAAGTAATAATGCATCAGTTACACTGCTTATTCCAATAACAGCACCTGTTAAAGTGACAGGGTATCAATTATACTGATGTGTAACCAGTCACACCATTAAGATAACAATGTGAAATAGGTGGCCTTTTTTAACAGGGTTATCTCATCATGCCACTCGGAAGTTGATGATCATTAATTGTCTTGTAAGTGTAATTTAAGACTTCCTTCCTGACAGAAAAGGATTTCTGAGGGCCTGAAAAGAGTTGCTAAGTTAGATACTGCTGGAGGAGCCTGTGTCTCCTCTTCATGATGCTAAACCTGGCCTTTGTGAATGTCCATGGATGTAAATTCAGGCTGTGGCTCGGAGTTGGAGATCGGCTTTGCTCCTTTGGCTAACTGCACTTTGTCTTTTATCACTGATTTGCTGTCTATTTCTTTGGAGATACAAATTGACAGTTTGATGAAAACATCACTCAAGATGTTTTCACAAGTTTTCTGTGAACTAGAACCCTAACCTTTTAAAATCAGCCTTGCTTTTATTTTCTTAGTCCCTTAAATTCAGGCAAGAAAATTGCATGCTTAGTTGTGGATTTCAGTCCTCTGCTGTTGTACTAAAGTGCTACTAATACCCATTCACATATGAATTTGGTGAAGTACATGCTACTAAAAGGTTGCCTTGTTTGTTGAGTTTATAGCTTCTATACTTTTACCTAAAGCTTCATGATAATGAATAGTTTTTTTGCAAATCCCTGTTCTTGAACGAAAACTCAAGCATCTCTGTTCATACATTAAAAAGCAGGGCTTTAGTATGTAGGGTTTGGGGAAAAAATGTCAAAAAAACCTAGGGGGATTTAGAAAAAAACAAGCCCAGAAGGCAAGTAAGAAACCTCAGAACTTTTTGGCAATCTTCTGATTTATTTTGAGTCTGGTCCATGAATTTTGAGTGGATTGGGTTAGCAGTGCCTCTCACGCAACTATTTTCATTTGCAGAAATTGAGCTGAAACATAGCTCAAGTATTACATATAATACCCCGTGTGAAATGAATTAGTCTCACAGCACCTTCATAGATTTAAAGAGTATAGACAAAAACGTACAAATACTACTTGATGTTACCATGACTTGATGAATTACCCTACATCAGCTGAGCTACAGAACCTACCAAGGTCCTCTTCCTGGCCTGATGCACTCACAAGATATGTGGTGGGTTAAGGTGATGCACTTTGATTCACAATTAGTGTGCACGTAAGATCACATTCATAGTCAGGTATCAGCTCAAGTGACAAGTGGTAAGCAATTAAGCCATCACAATACATTTTATTTGCAGCTGGGGTGAATGAGAAACACTCAGATGGGCAGCTACCAAGGTTTAGCTGATGTATTAAGTACCTGTTAGGAAGCGGTAACGTGATTACTTGTGATCGCTGTCCTTAATTTCAAACAGCAGAGTATATCACCATTGACGCTCAGTCGGCAACCCTGATCAGCAAGGGCAGCACCTTCTTTCTATACCAAACCAAACTTGCACTTATTTTTGTGTTAAAAATTTGATTGTGATGCAGGAAATGAAGACATCTCAAGCAGTATCGTGCTCGGTCATGTCTTATTTCTTTTGTTGTTGTTATGATTTTTTCTACTGAGATCTCAAGGAAAATAGAATATTACTTTCAAGTGCTGCCTTTTAAAAGTTGCTTCAGAAACATGAAAAAAATTGTCAGCAGCCTTTGGAAATGTTCGGTAGGAACTCAGGTCTCAGCTTCTTTCTGTTAAAGCCTGAAGTAAAGTTTGGTGTTTTCCAAGGTAATAAATATCCCTTAATTTTCAGATCCTTGAACTTACCAGCAGTGTGGAAAATGCCTGAGAGTCTGTTCTTAAAACTTAAAACTACAAGGTATGCTTTGAAATGCAACAGCAAGCACAAAGTCACTCAAAGCCTTAGCAAAGTGAAGTAGTAAACATGATGACTCTGTCTTCCTCATGCAGCATTTTTGGAGCTAATTTGAAGCTGTGCATTCCCAATGCAACCAAGGGCTACAAGATCTTAGCCAGCATATTTTAAATGAGGCCCTTCCAATTGGGATAGTCCCTGTGTTGCACTGAACTGCAAAAAGATCGACTACGTTTGCATCATTAACTTGGAGAGAGCTCAGACAGCCAACAATAAATACAGTAATAATAAAAAAAAAATATTCCAAAAGTCTTGCTACTGATCTGATCCCACTAACCGACTGGGGTCATTCCTTATTGCTCTGGTTTGCTTAATATGAGTTAGATCAGTGCGTGTCCAAAGAACAGAAATGTGGTCTTTCACATGGATGTTAAATCTGGATCAAGAGTTTGCAGGAGATGCGAGGGGGTAGTCACAACCATCCCTTTCCAAGAATTGTCATTCCACAAGAATATCAGGTAACTAATGGTAATTAGAAAATTACCATCACTCAGAGAAGAGAATATGTCCTAAAAAAAAAAAAGATCTTCTCATAAAGACCTCTTAGCAGCCACTATGAAAGCAAAATGAATGAACTTTCTGTGCAGAAGTACAGTTTTTATAAATGTGCCATAGGTATGCAATACAGAGGAGAAGATGCCATTTACCCATGGTACAGAGAAGAACGGGCATCTCCTGTGCAGTGGGTCTGTTGCTGCTGTTGTGAGACTTAAAGAATGAGTTAATCAAGACAGCTTTCAGAAGTCATGGAAGAACTGGACTTTTGTTGTGCTGAGGACTGCAATGCAGTCTGTATCCCCTTGCTGTTTCCAGTAATAACATTCACACACACTTTAAAAAACATCTTTTCACATGCGTAGTACTGCATTTGACAATGTGAGAGGAGGTGTTGGGGCTGAATGGTACCTGATACTGTATGAATAGCTGCAGTTCCTTCCGCAGCTGTTTTCTTTATGCTCCTCTTGTTCCAAAATGTCCTTTTTAGGGGGAGATGGAAAGGAGGGAGTTGGAGGTATTTTTTCTGGAGTGTCACAGTCTGCCAGAGGCATGTTCCTGTAGTTTGAAGCCCAAAGTGTATGTTGCCTGCCCTTGGAGGTGGCATGAAAGTACACGGAGGTTGAAAGCCTGGTGGGAGATGGCTGAATGACTCTTTAGGATAGAGATCCCAGCTGGGCTCAGTCCTGCTCATCCTGCCTGAAGCAACCAGTCGCTGGAGTCAAATAGTCTCAGAACTACACTCCAGTTTTGTCTTGGAGGGCAGTAGTTGGTTCACTTCAAAAGAAAGTCCTGGAGTAAATTAATGTAATGTAGCAAGATGATCAGGCAGATACCTGGGAATGAACAGTGAAGATATTTTACTTGAGAGAGTAGATGCTGTTTATCAGCCTTTCTCTCCATCCCTCTCTAAGTCTCTTTCTAGCAGTAAGAACTAAGATGAAATGTAAAATACAAGGAGTTATATCAGCTAATTACTTCCTGACAAATATCTGGACATTATATTAGGCTACGTGAAAAATGAACTCAAAAGATGAATGTTTTGTGAATGTTCTGATTGTTTGGAAATAGGATTGTATAAATAGTATTTTAAAGTATTTTTAGCTTTTGTTGACCTAACACTGCAACATAATTCGCCTATTAGATTCCCTGTATTGCACACATATTTTTTTGGCTTTACATCCCAATAGAGGTAAACCAGCAACCACGGACTGTCATTTCAACCTGATCTGCATAAATCTCAAAGGAGACTTTATGAATGATTGGTTCCAGTGTCCTGAGGCATTAGGGAGAGTAAGATGTCAAATTTAGCATATCACTGCTACTTCAGCATGTCAGTTTTACTATCACTCTAGCTGTGTTTGCCAGATGCATTAAAAAAATGCAGTTAAACTTTTATTACTGTGAAGTACAAGAAAATTTATCTCTGAAAGAAGTTGGTGGGGCTTATTTATTTTCACATCCATCCTCCATTAAAAAGAGTAATCCAAAATAACCACTTTTTCTACTAAGCAAAATGATGTTCTATGTGCTACAGGTACCACGTAATGCATATTGTTCATTAATGAATCCCTTAGCTTTAGGGCAAGTGGTGCAGTTCCACTGTTACGCATGAAAACTGGCAGCCTGGTGCCTCAGCTGGCAGTGGGGCTGGGGAAACTTAAAGTGGGGGAGACATACTCCAGGACATGGCACACTGTATCGTCCTTTGCTTTCTGACAGAGTATAGTGCAGATGATATGGAATGAAGTCAGTGGCCATTCTGGGTAGGGCAGCCACCTTACAAGCCCCCTCTCCACAATCGGTTTTGATCTCAAGGGTTGGTTACTCCTCGGCATTACTTGCAGAGAAGCAGAAGTGCAGGAAAGGAGAGTGTGAATAATGCGGCTGAAAAAAGATGAAGGGGAAGAGAAGACAGAAGAGAAAGACAAGGGAGAACAAAATAGAGGCGTAAAAGAAGCAGAGTGGTGGAAGAGTCATTGGGAGGTGGCTTCTCTGTTGAGCTAGGCAGATCTGGGGGCTCTGAAAGCTGCAAGTTCTTGAGGCTCTAGTTCTGTCTCCGGCAACAAGAGACTGCTCCACATCACTGATGTAAGGGATGCTGGAATAATGTTTATTTAATTGCATGGCCTCAGTAGGTAAGCATTTTTTGGATGAGGTAATTTATGCAGGGTTGAATCCCAGGTCTCTATTAACACAGGTGCTGATATCTGTTTCTATGGTTACAGTTGCAAAGCACAGCCCTCTGCTTTTAAGTTGTTTATAAGTATATGAAACTGTCATCTTGGAAACAGAAATTTCCTGAGCTTGGTACCTTCCCTGAGGTAATACCTTTCCTTTAGGAACTGTTTTGAAAGCAAGTTTGAGGAAGACAGTTCTGCTGTTTTGACAGGAGTGGAGGAAAGTATGACTTTCTTACCTGCTGAGAAGGCGTTATGCATCATAAATAAGACCTAGTGCAGACAAACAGGAGGGTGTGATAGGATGTTTGCTCGTTTGCTGAACACTCCTTTTCCCAGGAGTATTTCTCAGTCAAAATCCTCTGGCCTCACTCTTGCTTACTGTCATTCCCATTCATAGCAAAGTGAGGTGCCATGGTCTGTCTGCGTTGTTCCCTTCTATCAAAGGGATGGTATAGAGACATGCTAGATACATAAGTCTGAATAGTTTTGTTCACAGATTTTGAGAGAAAAGGAACCATAGAATGTACACATTAATAGAGCTGGTGACAAAGTGATGAAAGGCTCATCAAACTGCTAGCATGTCATACAGTGTTTTGAAAACTACACTTTTTTTTCCTCCAAATAATTAGTGTCCTGTATTTTAGATTAATAGGCTCTCCTGTCCCATAACTTTTTCCAAATTAAAACATCTTCCAAAAGAAAATTTAATCCTTTTCAAAAACCTTCTTTGAATGTTGACTTAGAAGTCAGTCACTGAATTTCTAGCTTTTGGGTTTTGTAGGCAATTTGCCAACAAGCACACAAGCTGAAACAACATTTTCTCTCTAAATTGAATTTGATTGAAAAATGGAAAATGCTAGCACACTAAGGCAACTCAGTAGTGGGTGTTTTTGGGGAAAACTTTTGTGGATAAATATACCTTGATACGTCTCCTAGTTCCAGAGGCTTTCTTGTCTCTATTTGCATTGAATCGCAGTATATACTTTTCTGACATACTCTTGTGTATAGATGCCCTGACTTCATTGAAATCAAATTGGGCTTTTATAATGAGGTGATTTTATTTCTGGAAAATAAGACAAATCATGATATGGCTTCTCAAAGACATGAGGTTATATAAAATAAGTTGCTGTTACTTCCTTTTCAAATCTAAAAAAGGAACTTGGAATCTAAATGGAATTTGTCATTTGTCAGCGTCCTGACATGGGTTGTACAGGGTAATCAGAAATGCTGTGATTGTCTAATTTTTAAATTTAGCATGCGCACACAGACGCACAAGTCCTGCTTAGAGGTTTACTGAGTAGCTACTGTCTTTATAATGTATAACTTAATACAAAAAGGTATGCAAAATAATTTGTTTCACATCCATCCTCAAAGACAGTCAAAAAAGAGGGAAAAAACAATCATCAGACGTGAAGTAGGATGCAGAAGATCTGAGATGTGGAGGTAGGGGAAAGGAGGAGGAACAAGGATCCAGGAGGAGGAGTAATACTGTCCAAAGAATGTGAGACCAGTGGCTGGTTACAAACCATATTTAAACAGTATATTTTTGGAACTTATCATCTATGAGTCCTGCTCTCCTTCGGTACTTCCAGAGGCTTTGAGGAGCATCTGAAATTTTAGATGTATAGAGAGATCTTAGGTTCTACCACAGAAGTATCTCTGCATAGGACAGCAAGAGCTTTTGATCATCGCCTGTACGATCAAGCTCTGACTTCTGCATATCAATGCATGGTAAATGAAGCAATAAGGACATAATCTGGGAGTTTCGACTCTGCTCTCTTTTGTAGAGAGAAGACTGGAGCCCAGTAATTTAAGAAAAAGCTTTCTTAAGAAAATCTTTCTCTTTCTTAAATCCACTGAGAAGAATTACAAAATATATCAGTGTATGTGGCATTTGCCAATTGTGCTACCAGCTCAGTTCAGTGAAACTGCAAGAGGAAAAGTAGATGTAATTTTAGAGGCAGGTTCATTCTCCTGCCTGTCAGAGAGAGTCTTTGGGACCCTGACAATGTTCTTTACCATCCAAGTTTCTTTTCTGTTTTTCATCATGAAATAGGAGAAAAAACCCGACTTTTTTTCTTGTCCTTTGTCTGTTTCGTTATATATTTTGGAAGCTCTTTGCATGTTGTCTTCTTTTACCTATGTCTGTATACAGCATGTAGCATGCTAGGACCATCATCTATGTATATCTGGAAGTTCTTCCATGAATATAGATTTAGTACAAAGTTCAATAATAGAAATTTGCCCTTGTTGATAACAAATGTTACCTATATTTGACTTATGTTTGCTAAAAACTTTCAAAGTTTATTGTAAATAAGCTCCAATGAAAACAAACTGAATGATTATAGTCTGGATTCCCTTCAGAGTGATTTCTGGCATGTAGGAAATAAATTATAGTGTATTCAAAAAAACAGCTGCTTTCATTTGGGTAGAATATATCATGATTTAATGAAGACAGCCATCTGCTCCTGAGTAAAATCCTAATTAAGCAATATATGAATTATAACAAAATTAGCTATAAAGCAATTAGTATTTTATAACTGTTGCCAGCAATGTATAGCAGCTAATATGTGAAAAGTTTCTTTAAATATGGCTAGCTTTCATCATATTTTAATGTACTGAGAGGGCTATAAAGCTTCTGTTGCCTGTAGCTGATACCATAACAGCGTCTCCATGGTAGAATTTAGATTTCACAGCAGGAGTTAAAGCATTGCATTGAGAACTGGTATGTCCATCATGTTTTAAACTTAGTTTGTTTTTTTTCTGTTTGTTGCTTAGCACCACGTTTAATGAATTATGCTGCAATTCAGCTGCAAAAGCATCTGAAAAAGGCTGTGGAAAATATAATCCTGCAAATCTTACAGGTAAGCTGGACAAATTGAACAGGCTGCATCTCTGGGAAAAGCTTGCCTGAACACATCAGCATTTCTATGCCAAAGTCAGATTTGTGAAGCTGACAATTAAAAAGGGAAACCTCATTTAGCTTTTATGGCATGTCTCAGGCCTGCTTATGCAACTGTGCAAAAGGACACAGAAAGCTGGTTGAAGGGATCTTAAAATTGGAGTTGAGATCGGTGTAATGTATGGACCACTATTTCTGAGGAGACAAACTTTATACTTCACACAGCCTGGAAACTGATGCTTAAACTACAGGGAAGCTTGAGAAATAATCATTGGTCCTGTATGCTTAATATACTTTAAGGGAAATGTACTTTTTTCTGGGCAAATGTGAAGAATGTGGGTCAAGCATGGACTCAGAGACAGGAGCTGAAGACGTGCAACCCCAACTGCCTTGCTGGGCTGGGCGTTGTTTGAGTTCCCATGCCACAGCTTCACCTCCAGGAGCATGAAGCTTGCAGAGAAACGACAGGAAAAGTGAAGTGATGGAATGGGCAGGCAACACTCGCGTGCTCTGACTCACTGAGATATAGGATGTCCTTGTGTGTTGTTTAATGAAAATAAAAAACATTGTAAACAGCACTACTGTGTAAAAGCACCACTCTATCCAATTTGTGGCAAATTGCTTCTTTCCACATATATGACTTATTTTTCTTTGCAGTGCTTTCAAGAACTAGTAAAAGATAATATGCAGAACAGAAACTATAGCTTGCTTGGTATGGATATAAAATTTAATATCCATGAGAATGCTCTCTGTTTTGCCTTTAAGCTGAAGTAACTGTCTGGGTCAAACAAAAATGGAGTAGTTATATTATACCAAGGAAACTAGGTAGTCTGTTCACAGATCAGCTCTTGCCTTTTTTCAGAGCCTTCAAAGAGGATGTAGCCAGACTAAAACCATGAGACACACGCTTCCTCTGCAATTTCCCAGTGTCTGTTGAATGGAAGAGAGATTTTTCTTGGAGATTCAGAGCTATTGTAGCAGGGTTTTATCCTGCTCTGGACCATACAGCCTCTGGCTTGCTGTGGCATAACTATCTGTATGATCCCACCCCAGGTCAGCCTCGCACACAGGCTGCCTCAGACTGACACAAACCAGGCCCAGGAGTGGGGCGCTCCCATCAGCTACCAGCCAAGACTGGCTGTGATAAGGGATCAGGACACACACACCACACATCTATCTTTGTTATCAAAAGTACCTCATCTGTGACTCCAACCAAAAGGACTTTAAAAATTACTTTTTTGTTGTTGTTTTTTGTTGCTTGTCTCCAGGAACTCTTCTGTTTATGTTCTCCCTGAGTAAGAAATCAGCTTCTTCAGTTTTGTCCCTGAATAAAAATAAAATGTTCCAGTGCTGTGCTGAGCTGGGCTACAAACACTGCAGGCAAATGTTTTCTTTTTTTAAGCCAGATGTGAAGCTGTTCTACTTTCCCCTTATACTCTTCAAATTAAACTTCATAGAACATTAGTAGGTTCTGTCATTTCACACCTAGTTTATGTGACAGCACCTCTTTAAGGTAAAATCCTCTGAAAGAAGAACTGAATAGATATCTCTCAAGGATGCTATTTTGCTGTGTCTAGAACAGCAGCAGTTGCAACAAATCTAAAAGTTCCTCAGCAGCTCTCAGCTAAAATCATAGAATCATAGAATAGTTTGGGTTGGAAGGGACCTCTAAAGGTCATCTAGTCCAACCCCCCTTCCGTGGGCAGGGACAGCTTCAACTCGACCAGGTTGCTCAGAGCCCCAGCTAACCTGGCCTTGAATGTTGCCAGGGATGGGACATCCACCACCTCTCTGGGCAACCTGTGCCAGTGTTTCACCACCCTCAGCATCAAAAATTTCTTCCTTATATCTAGCCTAAATCTACCCCCTTTTAGTTTAAAGCCATTCCCCCTTGTCCTGTTACAACAGGCCCTGCTAAAAAGTTTGCCGCCATCTTTCTTACAAGCCCCCTTTAAGTATTGAAAGGCTGCTATAAGGTCTCCCCAAAGCTGCCTCCTCTCCAGGTTGAACAACCCCAACTCTCTCAGCCTTTCTTCAGAGGAGAGGTGTTCCATCCCCCTGATCATTTT
>NW_008824653.1:167750-184277 GCF_000699105.1 Pygoscelis adeliae
GGACCCGTGGATGAATCTTATCAGGTCCCATGGACTTGTGCACCTTCAGGTGCCTTAGATGGTCTCGAACCTGATCTTCTCCCACAGTGGGTGGCTTTTCATTCTCCCAGTCCCCGCCTTTGCCTTCTGCGGCTTGGAAAGGAAAGGCAAGCCCTACAAAGGAAGCCTGTTTATGTTGTGTGAATACAAGGACGTACCTGCTATGAGCTTGCATACAGAATTTTTGATACATACCTACAGATATGTTTATCTAGGAAAACATAAAAGCAAAATGTAGATAGCTGTGTTTATCCTGCCCTTCCAGCTCTAGCTTCTGACCTCTTTCCATGGTATTCCTAAGCCACCTATATTCCTGCCCTTGGGGCTATCACTGTTTCCTTGCTTGGATAGTCTTCATAACTGCTTTTAAACACAGGCTTGGCAGCTCTGGAGAAACTGTTTAGTGATAATTGCCCCATGTTGATACTTATAGAGAAGTTGGGTGTGTTTCAGATATCACTTTGCAGAAATTCAGTATATGGCTGACTTTTTCTTTCTAAATAAATTTCAACTTGGTTACTAGAACAGTGTCTTTCTGTCCTCCTGCCATGAAGGTCTGAGTCTCTGGGCAGCTGACTGTCCCTCTGTTTGTTTTCCTGTCTGAAAATAGAGGTGTTTTGAGGTGGTTTTTTTCAACATCCAAGGTATTTTTAAATAAAGGCATTCAGATACATCATCCATAGCAGAGTTGTGGAAATATGGGGGTCCCTGATTTGAACAGCCGAGGACCTTTTCTCTATCTCTGTGAGTGGGCCAATAGCCAACAAGCCGTCAGGGCATCCTCCCTGATGGGAGGCACCTCCGGAGGGGCAGAGAATGCCCAGGGCTATGCCTGCCTCCTCCCAGCGCCTGAAAACAGTGCCGGGGAGGATCTTCTGCCTCCCGCAGGCCTCTCCGCCAGGGTCCAGAGCCTCTCTCCTCAGGTCCTGCTTAAATCTGGACAGGAGCCTCGTGAGTGCCTTCACCCTGGCTCTTACTCCTCAGGAGAGGTGACAGCGCTGGCCTGGATCATACCTGTGGGGGAGGCCACCTCCCGGTCCTTGTCCCCTTGCTGTGCTGGGCCTGCCAGGCTTTCAGGCTTCCCTCCCACTCTGCCTTCCCTCAGCAAGGCCATGCCTCCACCTGCTCCCACTTCTGTACTTTCAGCCACGTGCCTCCCCTTTGTGTGAAAGTCAGCCATGAGGTACTGGTAGTCTGCAGACTTCTAGTGGCCAAATTTTGCTACAGGGACATCTTGCTTGCTAGGCCTCTATAGGGATAGGATAAGGTTTGGTTAAGGACAGGCCTGGAGGACAGTACAGTTTTGTCCTCTTAAGTTGCTGCTGACAAATGCCATTTTTATCTCAGGCATTGGGGAGGACTTTGTGTCTTGATGGGTTTCTCAGGGTCAGCACGTTATAGGCTTTGCATCTTGATCAGGCCTATCCTTAGGGTTGCAATTTAGTCATCAGGCATTGAGCTGCTCTGTGGTGGTACTGAGACGCACAAGAATTAGTCAAAATGACACTTCCCTTGTTGCAATCATTTATTTGTTTACTGTTAACAGTGCGATTGGAACAAAAGCAGAGCTCCTGACCCAGAAAGCCTGCGTGGGTGCGGTAGGAGAACAAAGCAGTGTCCTAAACCGAGCACTAATGGGACTTGATGCGGCTGTTTCTCTGAGCACAGTTAGTCCTTGGTTCATGCAGCCGCTGCCGAGGATGATTTCAGGGGGAGTGACATGAGGAGATGGTGTGGGTGCTGGTGATTGAACGGGAGTGGTAACTTGGGCAGGTCTTGGATCTTGGGGAAGAGAAGCGGTTGAGACGAGGGACAGCATTGCTAATGAGGGCAAGAGGTGCTGGGACATGTGGTGGGAGCTTGCGGCAGCAGTCAGAGCTATCTGTGAAAGCCATGATGAGAATTTTAAACTTGATGCTTTCAAGTTCAAGCTTTTTTTTTTTTTTTCCTCTGGCATTCCCCTAATAGCATTTCTCTGAGAGTACGCTCTATTTTCAGTGGGACTACTGGCAGGTATTCCTTCAGGCAAAACCTAACCCTCCCAGTTGAGGTTTTACATCGATGATTTCTGCACTTGAACTTGTACAGATTAGTGATTATTCCAGTTCTCATCTAAACGTGATGTGGTTACGTTACTTCTGCTATGAACAGTATTTAAAAATAACAGGATTTAAAATTGGATCTAGTAGCTACTTTCAGTATGCTTCTTTTGAAGGAGATATCTTCATATGTGTATGTCTTCTTTTATTTGCAAATGATGGAAAGGTTTTTGAGGCATGAAAACCAGTCTAAATTTAATATCCCTTTTTGCAGCTCAAAATATGAGGAAATGTATATTTATTGGGCAATCTTACCTGCCTTCTTCTGGACTGTGATTGATAATTTTTGCCTGATATCAATAGAAAAGCTGTGTAATTATAGTGTTTGCCTGTGACAGCAGGTCTGGCTTCAGCACTCAAGACAGAAAGAGGGTGCCCATGTGTCACTCTTGACATTTTCTCAGAAGTATTGCTGCCTCACTAGCTCACCTGTCAAGCATGGTGAATTGCATTTCTTCTCATTGATTACTAGCTTTCCTGTGCAGCTGAAAGCATTGCCAGCTATTCCCTAACATGATGTAAAATCAGTTGAACACTTTGGCAGGTACATTGTGTTAAGAAACTGTATTTTTAAAGTGCTATTAAGCAGATGTTATTAATGTTGATTTTTTTTTTTTAATCTCATCCCTGGACTGGCAATATCTATATTTTAATATGTATGTATGCATCAAAGTAGATGTGTCAGTACACCAATATTCTTCCATATTGTAATGATATGCAGTTTTGAACAGAGCATTCATAAATGATATTGAAAAGTGTTGGTTTAGAGAGTGATTTTATTTATCACTGTCACAAATCTTTAAAATCCACAGGGAGGGCTTTTTGGCCAATGGCGTTATAATTTTGAACACCTTTCCTGACCAAGTTTTGGAAATCACACCTTGTCCCTGAATACCCTAAAGGTTACATATCCCCTTGTCAAAGATGGCATGGTTATTATTCACTCATATAGTGCCAGTAGTGTTCAAGGGTGGTAATGGTCTTGTAGTGATCCATGTTATTAGATTTCAGTGGTCTGACAACAATTTACCAAATGCTACTTACTATATGAAGAAGGGCAAGTAAATAAACCTGTCCTGTGCTGTCAGCCTCAGCACTAGCATACATGCTTGCTTCCTGGAACTCCCGAGGCATGAAAATCACCGGGGCTATTTCTGATTCACCTCACTTTTAAACAAAAACAGGTATTTATGGAGAAAATACTTTGGATGCCCATTCGTCTGTGCATGGGACTTCCGCATGGGACCCAGTTCGTGACAGACACCTGTGCAACCGGGCCAGAAATTCCCTTCTCCTAGAGCATTTGGGGCGTTTGCTGCATGGTGGCTGACTGATTCACGCAGGTCAGTGGACATGTTAGTTTTCTCCTGCAAGTGAGAAGCTCTGCCAAAAAGTGAAGCCGGGCCCTTGCAGTTTGTTGGAGCTCGCACAGGGGGATCTATGTAGAAAAGGGCCGGGTGCCCTCTCTTGGCCATCTTTACAATAGCAGCCAAAAACAGGACTTCAAAATAGCATCTGGGAATAAAGCAACGTGACTGCTTCAGTAATGGAGAGAGGCTTCAAGATTTGTGACCAAATTAAGAGAAATGTTTATTTAAATGCAGGACTAGGAAGTGGAGATCCTAATCTAAACCCACAGTGCCTCACTAGCTGTGGGTGAGACAACTAACTTCTTGGTCTCTGTTAGTCCATCCCAACAATAGGACTAATGAACCTCTGTACTGTTCCTTAGGTACTGATAACAGCTACAAATGAAAGAGTCAGAGTTCCTTAGCCTGGTCTTATTATGGACTTTCCTGTTTGTCTCGTGTCATTTATTACAGCAGTGTTTTGTCTTGTAATTTACATTTTGATGAAACACTGCAGCTATCATTATTTCAACAGGATCGCATTTGAGTGGCAGCTGTGGGGTTGAGGCACGCATGTGCCTGCATGCTGATGCCAGTACCTTAGTAAGGCTTATTGGAGACCTTCATGAAATTTCTAAGTTATTCAGTTTATCATCAATCCAACCTGCCAGTTCAGGAATTACAGTATGGCAATCTTCTACTAGAAAAGCATATTCTGATAGTAAACAGTGGTTTCTCTATGCCTAAGATAAATGATCATTGAGAGAGTATTTAACATACGAATAAAAATAGGGTGATCAAGTAAAAAGAACATTTGATCAGCCTTTTGTCAGTCAGATAAGAATGCCTGTGTTAACTAGCAAATCGACAGTTTAGTGAAGGAGACTTCATCTACAGAAAGTCCTTGTCACCTTAGTAAAAGAAGGCATTCTACAGAGGATTTAAATTATATTTATGTGCCTGATAGAAAAATGTAATAATAATCTTTTTATTTATGCTGAAGACCAAGCTAGCTATTGACTGTAATGGAGCTCAGGTGGTTTATATTTGCCGAAGTTCTAGCCCCTTCCTTTTTCTGAGCCAGATTTCTTAGCAATATACTGATGGATAAAAGGGAACACAGATTAGAGCAAAACTGGGTCTGAACACTGAAGTTGCACTCTGTTGCTGTTCCAGGCAGCTTCTGGGCGTGAGAAGACAAGACTCTTAAGCAGCAAACACAATGTTAGGAGTTGAATGTATGCACTCTATTTCCAGCTCTGCTGTGGGCTTGCTATGTAACTTCAAAGATCTCGCTAAACCTCTAAACTAATAGAATTGTTATCTGAAATTTACAAACTCTCACAGGCGTGGTTTTGCATCTGTATGTAAGCAGCGGTTTATGAAGCACCCTTAAATGCCTAGTGGAAAGGCACTATTTGAAGGTTTGTTACTGGTTTGCTGTGTGGCATTGATAAAGATGCAGCAGTTGCCATTACAAGACAGACAGCCCTTACTGGTGGGATGATGCTTGCATCTGCGTGGGTACGTCCATATTAAATCTTTCACCTTAGGTAAAACTCTTTAATGCCCAGAGTTAGGGACGGAGCTAAACACTTGAGTGCACATGAGTCTTTTGAAGAGGTGCGTGACTTTGGGTGAATTTCCCTAGACTGAGAAAGCAGAAGGATTCAGAACAAGCTTCAAGCCCAACAGAATGTATGCAGAGGCAGAGGGTGAACTACCAGTTTTGAGCAGCCATGTGAAAGAGGACAGAGGAGAAAGACGGGCCACAGTGATAAAAGGGAAGCTCACAGCTGAGGTATCTGAAGGGTCCAGGGAAGAGTGGCCAGCTATGAATCAGAATCAGTTGCAATGCTCCAATTGTAATGTGAGAACCCTTGACATCCTTTGTGCTGCAAGAGGCTTATCAGATCTTTTTGCAAACCAGTTCTTGTTCCTACTAATTAAAACCAGAATGTATTCGATACTGAAATGCAAAATACTCATATAACTTACTTGCATTCTTCTACTTGAGTTGTCAAGTCAAAACAGCCCTATGTGAAATGGGATTGCAATATGCTCTGACAGCCTATGTACAGCGTTCATTGATCAGACAAACATTTCTGCAATGCATGATAAAAAGCCATTCCTAAAAGCCTTAGTACCCAGGACAGACTGTGCAGACTGCCCACCCAGGCTGCCTACGGTCGTCTTGTATGGAGCTGTTTTAGCTTATAAACAGTGGGGGACACAGTGTTATATTTTCATGTGTTTTTATTATTAATTAACAAAAACACAAACAACGTTTGAACAGCAATCCTATGTTTCCAAAGGTAGGCGCTTTTGAGGCACATGGAGCTGGCACGCCTCAAGGCTATACCTCATTAGTTTATTTATGTTGCATATCTATATATCTCTGGGAATGGAGTAGGTGTTTTACATACAATAAAAGATGTGGGTGGAGGAGGGAAGAGGGCTGAATTATTCACTTTCCTGCCCTGCAGCTTGTGTAATCATGTGTGCTGTGGCAAAGTGAATATAAAATACCATAAGCAAGGTTTGGAGCTGGTATAAATTAGTACAGCCTATTGAAGTTGACAAATGTGTCCTGGGCAGCTTCTGTGAAGGGTTAGACCTGCTTTATATTCACTGCTGTGAATGACTGTAAAGAAGAATCAGGCCTGAGGTCCCAGGCCTTGTTTATATGTACTAAATAACTATAGGAAAGCAGAGGGTAATGACCTGAAAGTAAAGGTCTTCAAATGTTATTTTGAGATGTACAGGTTTCTAGACATACATACAGGTAACTGGGCTCCACTGAAGCAGACAGATATCAGCTGGCTGCTCTTGGAGAGGATGGAAAACTGGGGGCACAGAAGAATTCCTGTTCCAAGCCATTAATAGGCTCTGGCTTTTGATACTTCATAAGCAACCTAGATTGGAAATAAAACTCTCAGTCTATAAGACAGTGGCATGGGTTAGTACACAATGCAAATGTGAGGAAAATACCACATAAAAAACCGAACGCGGTTTCTGAGTAATTAATTGCTCAGCACTGGTAAAGCAGTGTAACCATTTATTAAAATAGACAAGGTTTTGTGTGTGATTCACGGCTGAATTGCCTGCTAATTAAGAAAGAGCTAATACTCATTTAGATAATAGTCTTGTCAATAATTGTGGACAAAAGGAAGAAAAATTTTATTAACTGGAAAAAAATGGGATGGATGACTTCCAGATATTGAAATCTGAAAAAAATACTGAGCTTGAGAGATATTGTTACCAAAGGGTACCGGATGCTTCCTGTTGAGTGATTATGTTCTATTAGACACCTGCCAGGATACTTTTCTCTCATCACTCATCATTATTATCGGTTATGGTTTTATTGTGTATTTGATAATGTGCTCAAGGGAATAATTAAATATACTGTGGGGGAGTAAAGAAGATGGGAATAAAAATTTGATTGTATTATGTTGTTTGTTTACCTACTGACAGAAATTCCTGACTTCATAATGTGGCATGAAGACACAATTTTCAAAGGTCTGTAGACATCTTATTTCCAAAAAGTCAGTGAGGCACAGTCCAAGCCCCAGATGGGGTTTGGGCTACATCGAGTAAAGGACTTGGGTCTCTCAGAAGATACCTGGTGAGGTAAATGTCTTGCAGAGTGGGATTCAGAGTGGTTTTCCTGGGGAAACATGGCAATCCAAAATAAAATACCGAAATGGGAGCTCCCAGTAGTAACAGTAAGTGCAGGGACATTCTGAAATCCATCCTAATTTCTAGCACTGATGGCTTCATCCTCATAGGTTTCATGGACCTTGCTTTTGTTCTTTCAAAAAAACTGATCAGTATTGGCTCTTTTCATTTACATGACCAACAGTGGTGTCCCTGCCACCACCACCTTAAAGGATTATCTAGAGGTTACGGCATTTGCCTGGGAAGTGGGAGACTCAGATTTGCCCTTCTCAGTCTTCCAAAACCTTCTGTTTCAGACTTATGTTTTAGGGACACTTGTATGCCCCAAACATCTGGGCTTTGCAAGAAGTTAATCTGAGTTTTTCAGGTCAAACAGGTAAATTGCACAGTGTGAACCAGATATCACCTTGATTGCAGGGCATCAGATACAAAACTAGTCCTTTTTCTGACACAATCCTGCAGTCTCCTCTGGCAAAGCTTTCTTTTTTTTCCATGCCAGAAAAATTTACATGCTTTTTCTATAGACTCTAGGGGTAAGCTTTTGCATATCTAATCTTAGAGATCTGTAGTGTAAAATTCAGCTTCTGAGTGAATCATTGAGATTCCCTTTATAGGCAATGTAGAGGAACAGGACTCTCTTGAGTGAAGTCTTATTGTATTGTAAAGCAGATGTGCAAAATAGGTTGGGTGAATCCTGCCTAAAAATACTTATTTCTTTCCTCTAGGGAGCTTAAGGCAGCTATCTCAAGATACAGTTATAGAGAGAGCTGTACATATCAGTGATGTCCCTGTAAGATAAATCCCTCTCTAGAGTTCAAGGTCTCCCACAATAGAAAGTCAGTGGAGGAGTTAATACAGGGTGAGAAATGGACACTGCTCCCTGTCTCCTTCAACTTCTCTGCCTTAGAGTTCTCCTTTCCAATTTATAGGAATTATACATAGTTGTAATCAGTTGTCCTGTTGTTATAATCAGAAAATCAGTTGTGTTTTGTTACTGGCCTTTTTGCAAGGATCAGTCTGGAAGCTTGCATGTCTTCTGTTGTTTTCCTTTTAGAAAAGGCCTCAATGAAGAGCATGGATCATTGTAACTCACCTTGAGTTAAAGCGGCTTTAATGGGAAGCTTTTTGTATGTTTTAGCAATTCCCCTTTTCTGAAGTTCATTGTCATCGTGTTTGTGTTTGGAACAATTTCCCTCTTGAAAACACTGAGCATGGAGAAACTGGTATTCACATGGTGCTGTCCTTCTTTTCTTCTTCTGCATTCAGAATGTTCTGGGTTTAGGGACTTGTTCCTTGTGGTCCTAGTGAACTGACGGTTCATTGCCCATGATATTGATCAGTGAGAAGTGACCTGTTACAAATGTAATTACCAGTTAACTTGGCTCTAAAACATATTTTAACTGACAGTTTTAATTTTCAGCATTCTTAAAGGAGAAATACAATTATATGTTGCAAGATGCTGGATGTCTTGGAATCCCATAACAATTACAAAATAAACCCCAATGGAAGGAAATAAACTAGTTGCTGAAAAGTTGTGGGAAAGAGAGACCTGATCAAGCTTCACTTCAAATACTGGAACATGCTGACTGTATCATCAAAAAGTTATGAATGTATGTGCTGATAGTGGGATTTCAGTCTTGAATGCCTATTATTACTACATGGCTTTAGATTGTTTTTCTTCAGGTGTAGGCAACTTTTCAAGACTGAAACTGTTCTGTATTCAGATAGTTCTGCCAAAAACCACTCAAACAAACCCAAAATAACTCGTGTGGTCCATCTAATCTTTACAGTGTAGTTCTAATGAGTATAATGTGAACCAAAACCCAGCATGTGCTGTTATCAGTTGGACTTTTTGGAAGATGAATATGTATGTCACATTTTTCATTTTCAAGTCCTTTCCGATGAACACTTATGTCATCTCCTATTGCCATTAGGGAACCTGTCAACAATCTCTATGTAACATAGTACACTATTAAGGAGATTTAACAGATAACGATCCATAGGTAACTCACGGATAGCCCATTGGTGAGAAGTCCCTATTTGCCAAGCTCATTCCAATAAACACTCATTCCTTTGGGTTTTGTTTGCAGTGCCCAAGCTGAGAAATGCAGTTTTCACCTGATTGTTTGTTTTGCAACTTGATGCTAAACCAGGAGGGAGAGGCCTCTCTTGGCGAGCAGTGCTGTGCTGGTTTTGGCTGGGGTAGAGTTAATTTTCTTCATAGTGGCTAGTATGGGGCTATGTTTTGGATTTGTGCTGGAAACAGTGTTGATAACGCAGGGATGTTTTCATTATTTCTGAGCAGTGCTGACACAGACTCAAGGCCTTTTCTGCTTCTCACACCACCCCACCAGCGAGTAGGCTGGGAGGGAACACAGCTGGGACAGCTGACCCCAACTGACCAAAGGGACATTCCACACCATATGACGTCATGCTCAGCAGATAAAGCTGGGGGAAGAAGAAGGAAAGGGGGGACATTCAGAGTGATGGTGTTTGTCTTCCCAAGTAACCATTACACGTGACGGAACCCTGCTTTCCTGGAGATGGCTAAACACCTGCCTGCCGATGGGAAGTAGTGAATGAATGCCTTGTTTTGCTTTCCTTGCACGTGCGGCTTTTTCTTTACCTATTAAACTGTCTTTATCTCAACCCATGAGTTTTCTCACTTTCACCCTTCCGATTCTGTCCCCCATCCCAGCCGGGGATGGGTGAGCGAGCAGCTGTGTGGTGCTAAGTTGCTGCTGGCTGGGGTTAAACCATGACAATGGCAAACACTTCTGAATCCAGAGATCAAGTCTGCTTGTCTATGACTGTACTAGATGATTTTTGATTACTAGTGCTGATGAATACGAGGGCTTAACTGATGGCCCTGGAGTGAGAACAAAGGAGGTAATTTGCTCAAGGGGCTTAACACTGATGTTTTGAAAAGAGAGTACTTAGAAAGAATTCAGCCATGCACTCATGTCAGGGCCATCTATTGCTATTTATTATAATTTCAAACCCCCACCTTTTAAAATGTTTTAATAGGTTTTGTCTTGAACAGTACAGAGGACCTATGTAAACATTGTCGTGACATCCAAGATCTCACAAAGGAAGATGTATTATTCAAAGATGGGAAGAGTCGAATTTATGGTATGATTTTTCGTAATGGTAAAGATTATCAGGCATAGGTTTACCAAGACTGCGGGGACTCATTCCAGGCTCATAAATACTCCACTGGGTTAGACATCTTAGTATTCAACTCTCTCTTGTCTTCCTACGTTTGATCACATTTATGTTACATTTGGAAGTTCTTTAGATCTTGTTATGTTTCTGTATAGAGACAGTGTGCATGCAATAAAGTCTGATAAAACTAATGGACTATAGAAGTCTGTGACTTCACACATTCTGAAATTTACTTTGAATTAGGGACATGAACAAGCATCAAACTTATAGCAAAAATCAACCAAATTCCCTCACAGTTTATTCAGTTTGGAGAACAAAACATTACTAAGTGTTTGAGATTCACTTGGTCTCTGTCTCAACCTGTCCTGGTTTCAGCTGGGATAGAGGTAATTTTCTTCCTAGCAGCTAGTATAGTGGTGTGGTTTGGATTTAGCATGAGAATAATGATAACACACTGATGTTTTAGTTGTTGCTAAGCAGTGTTTATACTAAGTCAAGGATTTTTCAGCTTCCCATACTCTGCAAGCGAGGAGGTGCGCAAGAAGCTGGGAGGGGGCACAGCCAGGACAGCTGACTCAAACTGGCCGAAGGGATATTCCGTACCATATGATGTCATGCTCAGTATATAAGCTGGAGGGGAGTTGGCCGAGGGGCAGTGACCGCTTCTCGGGGACTGGCTGGTCATCTGTTGGCAGGTGGTGAGCAATTGTATCGTTCATCACTTGCTTTGTATATTCTTCTATTATTACTATTATTATTATTATTTTCCTTTATTTCAATTATTAAACTGTTCATATCTCAACCCACAAGTTTTCTCACTTTTCTGATTCTCTCCCCCATTCCACCAGGGCTGGGGCAGTGAGCGAGCGGCTGTGTGGTGCTCAGTTGCCAACTGAGGTTAAACCATGACACAACTTTTGCGTCTCATCAGGTTCATCAAAGCTTTTAGGAAATACAGCAGCATTTTGATGAAAAGCAGGCCAGATCTGCAGGATGATACTAAATTTTGATCTTGTTTTGTTTTGCAGCCTAGAAATTTTTTAAAGCAAAGTACAGTGGCTTTTAAGAGAAAAAAGTGTGATTGTAGATGGTTTAAAGTAGAGCATCTAGACAGGAAAAATAATATTTCATTTCATTCCCCCAAGCACTTAAAAGCTTCTGGAAACTGATGAACCTTTCAGTAACGGGGAAGTAGGAGTCAGTGGAAATGTCATGCCAGCATCAGGTTCCTGAAGTAAACTGGAAATGTCATGCCAGTGCCAGATTCCTTCTCTTTTGAGGGATCTTGCAGCTTTTACCTATGCTCTGGCTTAGCCCTTTTCCTGAGGTGGCAATGGCTCTGAAAGGCATCAATGTGTTTACTTTTGTTACCAAGAAGCTTTCCCTCCCTTTCATTGCTAAGTTAAAAATAAAGACAAGGAAAACTACCTGAGCAGTTCTCTCTCTCCCCCTAAATCGCCTTGACGTTTGCTGTTCCAAACAGGCTTATTTCCTAACTTTGTCTGGCTGTTTGGTAGGCTGGTAAAGTGATGAAGGATGCTTAAAAAAAAGGTTTCTGCAGAGTGAGACTCAAGGAGAAAATATTGAAAATGTCTTTTAGGCTGTTTCCTCTTGGATTACTGAACTTCTTTCTGTTCATCAAGGTATTTGGACAGCTGTTCAATCAAGCTCTTTCTTAGAGGCCATTTACCCATAGTATAGTGATGCCAGGGTCACCTCACTCCATTTTCATGTTCATCCTAACAGCCTCACCATCCCCTTGTATCTTACTGTAGCTCAAATTTGCATGTAGACTCCCCATAACTACCTCTCTCTCACCTCTATACCATATGCTGTGCCTGTTCAACAAAGCTCCTCCATACTATTTTATTCCTGGCTGTTCCTCTTTTATCTTCTGGTTGTCCATATCCCATTGGCTCCTTTCTGGGCTGCCCTGCCTCTGCTTACACCCCCACCATTTGGCTGTTTGATGTGTCCTGATTTTAACAGCTTGGGCCCTTGACACTGTCTTTCTATGCTGGCACCAACAGCTGACATTGGATTTTAGATCTCATCCATTTGTAAGCTTTGATCTGTTTCTGGAGATAATACTCCAGCCTCCTGGTGATTTAGAAAGATGTTTACATGTAATTCATCTTCATGACCATGAAAATAAGTTTCAATTCCAATTCTATGGCAGAGGCCAAATTCTACCAGTGCAGAAGTAGGAGAAGTTACTAAGCCCTCTCATGTACTAGATGTTTACTGGATGATATATTCACCTTTACTGTCATGGACAAGAGCAGAAGGTAGGCTGGCACTGAATCTACTTATTAAATATTTACACTCTACCCACTACTATAAATGAATAGCTACTGAATGCTGGAACCTTGGTAATACTGGCACTGAAATAACAGGCACAAGTGTTAGTTGGCATTGGTTGGAGATATCATCCTGGGCTCCTGTCCTCAGCAGAGACAGCTGTTCTCAGGTGACAACCAGACACTGCTGAAACGGAGCTGCTGAAATGGTAACTCTAGGATGCTGAAGAACTACAGGGACAGGAGTAGGCAACTGGGAAAAACCTGCCATCGAACCGCATTAGAAGCTGTAATGGCACCCAAAAACCTTGGGAGTATATTGAAAGCCCCACATGTAATAAAATGAGATTATAATTCTTTTTTAACGTGTAAGTTGTCAGTCAGTGGAGCACTGTAACAGCATGGATACCAATGGGCAAGAACACAATAGGAGTGATAAAGGAGATGCCAGTTGCCAAAAGCCATTGCCTCACTAGTCAAAAGAAAATCTGAAAGCTGTCTGTTGATCTAGATAGTGGATCACAGTGTCCTAAAGGGGAAGTTAAATGCCAAAAGATGATGCCTGGAGAGTTTCTGCTTTTGGGAGCTGGCTCCATCCCCAGTAGAGCCTGTTTTTTTCCTCATCTGTGCAGTGTCACCATGGAAAGAAGGGAAGAGTTGGGTGCCTCATGTCACTCCAGTGCACTTGATGCAGGTCTGAGAGCAGAGCCCGTCTGGCACTCAACCACTTCTCTGTCTCCTCCTCCTCTTGCTGCCAGATGGAGCCTTTTTCTTTCATGAAAACTACTGACCATCTTCCTTCAGTCCAATGGACTCCAGGAAAAGGGTGAATTTCAGGCTTGTGGTCTGAGAAACCTCTTCATTTTCTCATCATTTTCTGCACTGAGTGCAGGAGGGCAGCAAAGTACTGGCAAAACTCCTGCCACCTTTCTTTTGCAAAGAAGGCAACTAGCTGGCAGTGCCCTCAATCACAAACTTTTAGACAGAGATGCCCAAAACATAATAAACAGGCTGAAATTATAAAACCATTGCTGTTACACAGTTTACAAGTTTTTAGTTGAGCTGTTTGTGCTTTGCTGTTTGTTTTCATTCCGCATAGCAGCATGTAATTAAAATATTCATAGGCAGATTGCAGACCATTTAGGGCTGAATCCTGTTAGATGCTGAGCAAAATCTGGATAGTGCTGAGAGATCTCATCTGCCAAGGAAGTGAGAGGAGACTCAGAGTAGTCTGAGTTGCCTTAACATTGATTTGTTCTTATGCTAGAATAAAACTGGCAAGGAACAGGGAAGCAGTTTAGGGCTCAAATAACAGTCAGTCTTCAAAAAATGTATTTCACTTTCTGCCTTAGGCTTTGCCTCAGGGCTAGCCCTGTTCACAGGGCTAAGACTAAAAGAGCAAAACTGCTTATGTCCATAATATCCTGTAAACAGTCATCGCCTTTATAATATGGGCAATTCAAAACATCTCAATGTCACAGAGACCTCTGGAAAGGGAGTCAATCAGGCTGTTATTGAGTCAAATTCAGTAGAATATCTAAGATGGATTTTTAATTTTTTTTTTTTTTTAAGTTTTTGTAGTGTTTGAACCATAGCAAAGTGAAATAGTATCTTTTGGATTTGGGCATAAAGGAAGCTGGACTGAAGGAGTCATATGGCTCCCGTCTAGGGCACAAGAAGACTGTTGCTTTGTCCTGGGCAGGGAGAACACTGTGGTGCAGAGATCAGAGCTCTCCTGCTGTTGAATAGTACATTAGATACATCTGTTAATTATGACAGTGGCCACTTCTTTCCTGTTGCACTTCACAAAGGTCCAGAGGGCCTATGCTATACCTATGGGTAGTTTTGACTAACTCGGTTTTGTGTTCTCACCAAAGGTTATGTTATGACAAAGAGGAATGTTTTTGGAGAAGTGTTTCTGGAGAAGCAGTGGAAGTCATCTCTGCAGAGTGACTGTGACTGGGACCATGGTCCTGTGATTCACCTTCTAGGAGGAGCTAATGCCTGGAAAGAGGATGTCCCACTACTCCTCTCCCTGTCTGCAAATCATCTAGGAGACTGGGGAATTGAGGCTCTTCAACACATTACAATCCTTGTACTCCCTTAATGGGGTCAACTGCTAAACCACCCTTGGCTGAATTTTCTGAGGTTTTGCAGAGGTCTTTGTGCAGAAGTTAAAGTTAAATCAATAAAAGGGCCAGACAAGCATTTATCTGCTTTATCTTGCTAAGTTTATTTCTGATTATCTGACTTTATGAGATCTTTTTGCCTCTCTTTCCATTCAAGAGAAATTCAGCTGGTATCAAGAGAGAATAAATCCTTCCAGAGCAAAGTGGTTCACTGTGAGTCTACATTTAGTTTGTCTATACAGTTTCCCTAAGTTATTATGACAGTGCCAAAATAGGACATCTACTTAACGTTTTGGGTTTTTTTTTTTTCATTTTGGAGAGCAGAGAAAGAATGTGTCTGATCACATACTTTCTTTGCTCCCTTTGGAGAAGGTACAGTGCAATCTTTCTAAATGAAGCTGATTCAAGGTTTCTCAGCACTGTAAGCAAAACTGAATTTTGCTGCCCCAAAGACAGAGCTTAGGGCTGCTCCTGCCACGGGGAAGAAAGGGATAAGCAGAAAGGATATGTGAGAGGATGTTGCACAGTGAGAGAATGAGCTCTGGGGAACCAGGCTTGCTGGTTTTCCTTCTGCAGGAGGAACAGGATGCAGGGCTGACCTTTGGGAAGGAGTCATACCAACTTATTTTCTTAGCAAGAGAAGCCACAACAGCCAGCCCACAGGGAGTTTATACAGGCTACCATAATTTTGAGCAACCCAGCCAATCAGCCTCTAAGAAACAATATAATATCATTGCATTCCCTCTTTCTTAAGGAGAGCTTCTGTGCTGAACTTGTATGAAAGGCACAGCATGGGATGTAGGCTGAGGAATGGCAGACATTCCTGTACTGTTCTTGACCGTCTCACTGTGGTATTCAGGTCTGTAACAGAAGGAGCTGATCTAAGGGTTGACAGTAAGACACAAAAACATTCAACTAGGCTTTAACAAATGTTAGACAAAATGTAATTTTTTTAAATTGTATATCTACTGCACAAGTTGAGGCTTAAAAATAAGGCTGATATGTTATTTTTGTAAATCCTAGGAGTCCTTTTGAAAGTCCCTTTTAAGGTTAATTGATCATAAGCTTGTGAATAACATGCACATTTCATGAAAGGTTGATTAATGACTGCAAACAAGCACAGGATCTCTTAAACCTATCCAAGCAGTAGTAACTGACCTAAAAACATAAAATACTATAATAACTAGCATGAGCAACAAATTCTTAAAGCAAACTTCTTTTGCAATCATACAGTGTTTTTTGATATTCATTCTTGCTGGGGAATTGAAACTGCAGTTGTTATCTAGATTATGTAAATTCAGTTTTGCACTGGAAATTAGTTTTATTTTTTAAGATGTGTGATATGAAAAAAATACTAGGGTATTTGAAATTTCCCCTTGAAAAGCCATTCAGATTTTAAAGAGGAGTTACAATTAAATATTACTGTCAGTTAAAGATGGATAGTAATTTTTTCATCTTTGTTGAGACAGGATTTTTTCCCACAGTCTTTGTCGTCTATGGGGGTGAAGTTCTTGATTTTCTTACCATGATATATTTTGATGTGGCACCTGCTGCTGTTCTTGGTAGACTTATTTATAATCTAGTTTTGCACGCAGATCTAATAACAGGGGCATTGACAATTTTTTTTTCTCAGTTCTGTGTCATTGTCTACCCCTACCATTTCATATCTTAAGCTAATAGGGCATGAAATTGTCTACCAATTTGCTTGTGCAGTGCCTAGTAGACCTGAATTCAAGTGGGATCTCTCGGTATTATGTCCATCATAATT
>NW_008824653.1:184318-212167 GCF_000699105.1 Pygoscelis adeliae
TGAATTTGTGCAGAACTTTCAAACACTATCATTTTATGCAGCCCTTTCAGTCATAGACTGGCTACCTTATATTTTGCTAATCATGAAGAGATGTTGCATATCTTTATCTGTGATGCCTTTTTCAGCTGTCTGTATTATCTGTTCCTTTCATTTACCTCCTTTTCTCTCCCTTCTGTTCTGCTCTGCCTGTCCATTTATCCCCTTCACAAGCAAATGGTTCACAACTTTTTGTGGTATATTCCACAAAGTCCCTGCTGACAGCCTTCCTTTGGCTTTTGTGCTTATTGGAATGGACCTTGTGCAATTGGACAAAATCCTGACTGGGTTTAGTGGAGTGCCTTGTGGTATAGATTAGGACAGAATTGGTTTGTTAAGTGTGTAAAGGCTCCAAAAATCACTGCAGGATAGGGAAAGGAGTGGTTAAAAAGGAGGTCTCCTGGGTCTCTTGAAAAACTTCCCGCAGGTTATTTCCAGTTCAGATCGGAAATACTTCAATGACATCTCCCCTGGTACCTTGATATTTCCAAATACTGTCTCATTTAGAAACCAGAATGACAAAGATACTTGCAAATGAGAGTGGGGCTGATAAAGAAAAGAATCGTTATGACATTTAAGCTCCTCGGGAAATGATGGCTGATGAGTATGTGTGGAAGGATGAGCTTACAGTTAAAAAGCACAGTTTGTAGTCATAGCCTGTGATCTTTTTCTACCTGCATCACAAATTTCTTGTAAATCACTCAATTTCTCCCAGTCTCAGTGCCTGTAGCAATACAACTTCTTTACCTTGTAAAGGAAATTATGAGGCCCAGCTTTGTTTCTCTTGCAAAGTAGTGTAGTATCCATTTGTTGAGAATCAGTTTGGGATTAATGGACCGAAGGTACTTTTTTTTCTTTTCCTTCTTTTTCCCTTCCCATGCAGAATATTTGCACTCCTGATCCCTCTTTCATCCGTCTCATGTTCTAGTCACTTGTCTTAATATAAACAATCTCTGAGTTGGCAATATTTCATGCGGGGCCACTGCACTATCTTCAGCTTCCCTGCAATTAATATTCTGTCCTGTCATTTAAGCCCAGCCCTGTGTTCCTAATGTCAGGCTCGCTTTGTTTAATATGACCAGCAACGTAGCATATGTTTCTAAGTTGAGTCCCACTGCCATTTCTGGAGGTATCTCCCATTAATCAGGAAGGCTACTTTGTCATAGTGCAGCTAATGTTATCACCAAACTTTAAGTACAAAGGTGGAATAATAATGACTCCTGTTTCGCTAAATGGAGTTAATACAGCTGAATAGCTTCCCTGATGGTTTATTATATTAGTCTTTCAGAACATTGACTGATTTGTTTTTATTACCAAGAAAGCTTTTGTCTTATGAAAATGACTTAGGACCACAGGTCAATGTTTTTCATGTCACATCTCCATAAGAAGTACATTGTTTCATTATACTTTGTATTCTGCCACTGCAATCTGTATGTCACTTAAACTTATTTGTCATGATACTACTGCCAGGCTGCCATTAAATTGTTAAAGGTTATTCAGGAAATGTTGTTGCAGTAACCTTTAAAGGAAGACATATGGAAATGGACTATATCTGTTAATTAACTTTTTGATATGCAAAGCTTCCAAAGTGTAAGGCCTGGTATGGATGACTGCACGTGAGCAGAATGTTTAGAGTGATGATGATCATGTTTTTTCTGTGAGACAACAGACACTCCAAGTTTGAATTACCTATCTATCTAGTTAAACCAGGAGACTAAAATGTTGAAGAACAAAAATGAAGTCCATAGACTACAATATATGTCTCGCTTCTCTCCATCCACGCTGGTCTCCAAAAATAAAATGGCCCGTGATGCCTGCCTGTCTCAACAATGTTTAAAAATTGCAGCTCACAGAAAATGAACAGACAGCATAAGGGATACATAGGAAAGTAAAACATATTGATCAGCTTGAGAACCCATGTGAGAAGCTCCTGAGGTTTTCAAGTTAAGCTGAGGCAGGGATCTCAGGTCTTGGACACACCATCCTCCCCTTTAGAGAAGGAGCTGTCAGACAAGAGGTTGCTAGCTCTGAGCTAACAAGCTGTGATGGTTCCCAGACATGTCCTGGGAGTCAAAAATCGGACTGCAGGCAGATAAACTGAAGCTGGGAAGGATTAAGCTTCAGTTAGATCCCTTACCATACTGATCTAACAAGATCAGTATGGTAAGGGATATTTAGAATATTAATTGTTGCTACTTCAGGGCTGCTCAGATTTTCTGAAGCTAGAGTTCTTAATACTGATCCCATACTAATACAAATACTTGAAGATGACATAATGCAGCATTGCCAAAGAAAGACGCTTGCTGCTTTTTTGCTTGCTAAGCTTTAATCTGCACTGGTTCTTGGACATGGTTTGGTGTGGGGCTGCAGGAATTCTTGTGGCAGCATAAAGTAGCATAGGAACATGCTGGTTTTTTGGAGGTGGCAGAAGGGAGTAGCTGTGTGTAGCAAAACAGGTTTGGAGTTACAGTGGGAGCAGTAGTCCCAACAGTTAGGTGCTGACAACATGCAATAGGGTTAAAGGTAGAGTGAGGTTGAAGCAGGATGTGTACTGCTTGCCCAAGCAAGTATGCTTAAGCGAAAATGTACATGGACAAGTGTGATATATGTGAAAAGCATAGCGATAGACGACAGAAAGGAAATCCACAGGCTAGGGAAGACAGAATTGTTTGCTCTGAAAGGAATGATGTCGTCCATCAAACCTGGCAGAAAACCCCCATTTTGCAAGGTTTGACCTACCTGACCCTGCTGTATGATAGGTAAGAGCTGCAGCACAGTCTGAACAGCCTAAAAAATGGGTAGGGGGCAATGGTGAATACAAGCTTTTTTTCCTGTGGACATCAAGGTAACTAGAGGAAATAGAAAGTTTGTGGTAAACTCAGACAAAAGACTGATGGCTAAAACAAGATTTTTGTACTTTCCCAAGCATTAGATTAGCGGGAGATTTCATAGATAGCACTGCAAATTCTAATTATGTGCATGTGTCTAGGAAGCTATGCTCACAGCATCTCTCCAAGCATTAGCCTGTTTTTGTTCTTTTGGGTTTTTGCCTGGCACAAACAGTATGAAACAGGTTGCAGGAGCTCTATAATCAAGCTGAAAATATTCAGAGGATGCAGCTGTGGCATTACATGTTTGAGAGGAAAAACAGTCGAGAGACCAGAAATATAGGAAGCCAATATAATTATTGTTTCCATGTTCATTGGTGTCTCACTAAGTGAAAACCGAAACAGAGGCATTAGAAAGAACTGCAGTGTGTCTTTCATGCAGGTTTGCTTCTCACTACAGTGAGAATATGCAAAATTACATTTCTGGAAAGGTTCTTCCTACTGAATTTGCTGTTTTTATTAGAGTTATTCCTTTTCATTATTACTTATGAGTTTAGGGCTAACCAATAATTATCAAAATTTCTTGCTTTTCTGAAACCAGTTTTCTCTGTGAAGCACAGGCTTAGATGTGGATGCCCACAAGTTTTGCTTGAATTTTGGGGTAGCAGTAAACCCCTAACCTGCTTAAGAATTTGCAGTTTTCACATGGGTTGTGTGAAATAAACTGCATTGTAACATAGACATAGAAGAGGAGAAATTGCTTTAAGGAATATTCCAATGCAGTTCACTAACCATTAAGTATTATTCTGTTTTCATGAGCTTAAATCTCTACTGACATGAATCTTTTATATCCTGCAGTGCAAGTTGTAATGCTTGGATAACTAATACAGTTAGAGCAGTTTTTCATTAGACCTGAGAAAGTTTGGAATTGCTCATGATCTTTGAGCAATTGAGTCTCCATTGTGTGTTATTGAAAAGTTTTTATGTTTTAATAAACAAGTATTCTTGATTGTATTCCTGAACTTGATTTTAGCCATCATTAGTTAAAAAAAAAAAAGTAATTTGAAATGTGGTTTTAAGACCAGCAATTTGCAGGTCTATTTTCTGTGTAGTAGCATATGTTGTTTCTGCACCCTTTTTATCTGTGGCTCTTAATGTGAGTTTATTAGGATGGGAATTAGAACTAATGACATTAAATAAGATGAGGAGACAATGACAGAGAAATAAAAGGGTATTGCAAAAGTTGCAGGGGCAGTTATAACAAAACCAAGGCCAAAACTTTTCTACATATATAATCATGTGCCAAATTCAGCAACTGTTTATGGAAATTATGTATACTGAAATTATGGCATGTTTAACTGGAGTAGGACAAAACAAAATTGTTGAACATGTTATTCATTTAAAAAGCATACTTGGGGCTATCCTAAAACTAATCACATTTTTGGGCCAAAATGGGCTGAAAAAATATGCGTTTATTTTTCTGAGAACTCTAGATTGGTAGCACTCTCCTTTCTGATTGATGGCTGTGTGGTTGGGTTGGCCTCTGAGATGTCTTGGGGCCCAAGTGAAGTGTCTCCTCTGCCCAAAAGAGCTTCGAGCTCCTACCATCTGTGCAGCCCTGCTGCCAGGGTGTGCTGAGGGACCCAGTTTCCCATGCTGATGTGATTCCAATCTGCCCAACAGCTGACACTGAGGACCTCCCAGTGGCCGTGCACTATGCAGGATGGCCCTCAGCCAGCTGCAGTCCAAACCTGTCCTGCCAAATGCTTTTCATTTTTGTCATGTTTACCAAGTTATATGCACCAGCTGTACCATAGCAATTGTTTTAGTTCTCTAACGCACAAGGAAGGTAGCCTAGCTTCAACAAAGTAAATCACCTTTAACAATGAGGTAAATCACCTTTAAGAATAAGGTGAATCACCTTAAATCAAATTATTCTGTATTATTCTGAAGATGTTGGAGGTAATAGTCCATACATGTGCAGTAACCAAAGAACAGTTGCACTACAGTAACTTCGTGCCTCACTGCTTGTGTTTAGGCTCTTACCTTCTGGGGACAAGGAGGTAGTCTGAGGTGTTTCTCTCCTCAGTTAATAGAGGCTGGCTTTTTATCTCAAACATGCCATGGAGCTAAAAGGTTGCCCTAAGGCAGCAGAGTAGGAGGTACATTAGATGAGGAACAGAAACTTGTTCCTGTGTGACTCCTTAGCTTGCACCCAGGACCTTTGAGCAGCACCCAAGACTGTACTTAGACTTGTGTTTTCAGGTTTGCAACATGGGCCTGGGATGCAGGAGGCAAGAGCTGGAGATGGTGAAACACGTGTGGTGGGAGGTATGAGGGCATGGAGAGCTGGATCTTAGTAGAAGGTATTAGTTATGTGCAACTGGAGAATGAAGGAAGCAGAATAATTTAGAGACAGAGATGAGAGGATGGTATGTAAAATGGAAGTACAAATACAATTCTTCTTTACAACTAATTGTGACAAGTCATTTCTGGATCCTTTTCTGCAGAGCTGCTACTTGTCCAGTAGGTTCCTGTGCTGTACTGTGACATGGGGCTATTGCTCCCCAGGGGCAGAACTTCGCAGCATTCCTTGATGAACTTCATGAGGTTTCTGCTGTCCTACTCCTTGACTTTATTAAGATCCCTGTGTATTGAATTGTGTCTTGGTGTCTGTTGTAGCCATCATTCCCCTAAAACGGACATTATGTTAGCCTTTTTTTCTAGTCATCAGGGACCTCCTCTGATTGCTGCAGTTTTTCACAAGTGATAGGCAGTAGCCTCACAGTTCTGTCAGCCACTTCTGCGGGCATATCCAAACCAACCCCTTAGATTTGAGTATATCTGGCCTGTAAGCAGTTCCTGGCCTATTGCTCCCCTGTTGCTGGTTGCCCCTCTTCTTTGCAGACTATACTATATGCAGAGGTCCATGTGCAGACTTTGCCTGTGAGAACAAGGCAAAAAAGGCATTCAGCCTTTCCAGTGCTGTTCACTACTAGTTCTTCTCCACCCATCAGCACACCCACATTTTTGCTGAGCTTCCTTTTGCAGGCTCAGGGACCTGTAGAATCCCTCCTTGTGCTAGCCTCCATAATTTGAGCTTCAGATGGCTTTGGCTTTCCTGATTTTGTCCCAAACCATGCAGTTGTATTCCTGTTTCATTGCCTCTTATTGCTTCCGTTCCTTGTACACTCACTTCTTGCATTTTAGTCATCAGCGAGCTTCTTCCTAAGCCAGCTGACACTTCTCTTTTTACCTGTTTCTGAGATTGTGAAATGTTTTGCCTGTTAAAAATATATTACAAATAACATCTTCTCTAGTCTTTTTCTCAGAAATGGATGGATTAGAGAAGAGAAGACAGTCTGAAAGAGAAAACTTCAGTATAAGCAATCTGTTTGACAAAATCATAATCAAATGCAAAAGTTGTTAGGAGAAACTGTGGGGCTACAGTCTTTAGCAAAAAATGTTTTACTGCTATTGATAAACTGAAATATTTTTTCTTGGTCAATATTTGTTCTTCATTAATCTCTTCTCTCCCCACTATCCATAGGGAATGAGCACCATGTAACCAGACAGCTATAAACGTTCAGCTGCAGACCACTGACAGGAGTCTATAGACCACCAGTTTGGGAAACCTATGCTTTAAACCTCTAAATGAGTCAACATTTGTGTAAGTCAGACACATTCTGGTATTATGTAGCTAAATAATTTTATAGTCATGTTCATTTTAATGCTAAGAGGTTCAGCCACTGTATGAACTGTTTACTAATACAAATTGTCTCTCTGATAATTAGGTAATAAAAATGGAAAGTGTATGTGAGCTATAAATATGTCCTTAAAATGTGCATGAAAAGCTGTGTGCTGTTTACAGACTGCTAAAGAAATCCTTGCCACAGTGACACCTGACTGTCTTATATAGGTATTGTGGTGGTTACAAGGTTTGGGATTTTTTTTTTTTTTTTTTGTATGAAACTTTGGCTTAAAACAATATTGCTAAACAACTAAGTTTCCATTATATTGGTATTTAAAGCAAGGCTCAGCTATTCTTGTTTAATAATCCAAATGACATGTAGAAAATACTGTGTTGACAAACACTCAGAAAATGTTATATTGCTGTGGCCAATTTGAGTATTTCAGGCAAAGACAAATATCAGTATTTGGACTTTTACTTCCTCAGCTGCTCTGCCCTTTTTTACTTTACAATGAGAGATATTATGTAAATGCTAAAGTATTACAAGGGGGAAACAATTTGACTAATATAGGTTGAAGTGTCTTGTAAATGGAAACTGAAACACAAGCTATAGAGAAATCACTTAAGTCACTGCTGAGATGTATCCATCTCTCGTAATGCATAAAAGCTAATTAACAGTGCAGTGAACTGGAGGCAATTCAGAGGGAAACATTATTAGATGAAGAAGAAGTACAAAAGAAGGTGAAATGTCTTTCAGCTTACTGACTAAGGATAGGTGAATCTCTAGAAATGTCCATAAGCGACCTTGACAGCAAGGAGGAAGAGTCTGTCTGGAGATGTTCCTTGGGGTACTGTGTCTGTAGGAGTAATAGAATAAAAGAATAGGTGATCAGGTTGTGATGTAAAAGACTAAGGCCTTTTCCATGCTAGTGTCTGGCAGCTATTGAGGCTGCATCCATATAGCCCCTAAATGCAGATAAGGAAACATTTTTACTGATTGAGCACACTCTGGTATATGCCCAGTTAATTGTGGTTTTCTATTGTATATATAGCATCTGTAAGCAGAGAACAGCAAAAGCCACTGAATACCGAATCCCAAGCTTGGATATATTTCAAGGCAAGGAACAGAAAAGCCATTGTTTCATGCATTTAAAGCTCAGCTAGAAACTGCTGCTCAGAGCATTTTGAGAACAGTCCTGCTCTCACAAGGAGGTGGACTTAATACTCTTAATAAATCCTTTTAGACTGTATTTCTTGTTACTCGATCATAGAGTTTCCTAGTGCCAGCCCTAGATGAACAGGCTCAAAAAAGTTATTCACCTCATACATCCATTTGCATAGACCTTGCTGTTTTCATTCTGGGTTTTGCTTTGCAGGGACACTGGTGCATAGAACGCTTTGTGGAAAATAAAGTGCTCGATCTGTGCCTGCTCCTGATAGTTGCATTTTCCTCTCCTGATTTTTCTTACCGTTATCTAGATAGGCTTGGAATATGGTGTTGGTGAACAGTAACAGGCTACTACTGATGTGATTGAGGACAACTAAAATGCAAGACAAGCCTCAAATCTCCCTTGATTGCATGTCTTTTGCTGTCACTTTCTTCCCTCCTAGATTTTTCAGCATTTCCCCTTATAGGTTTTCTGTGTAGGTTTTCAGCATTTCCCCTTGTAGGTTTTTCATTCTTACATCACTGTCAGAATTATGGGACTTTACAGCCTTAGCCCTATTTCTTCTACTCAAATGATAAAATGAAATGTATCTGTCTGCATCTTTATTCAGGTTAAGAATAATTAATATTCTAACAAAATGTTTCCCTTCCATCCCTGATCAGTTACTTCCAGTAGCTCTCTTTCTCTGTTGATATCCAGAATGAAGGTTTAATAGTGCTGCATCTTATTTTGAGTGGTATTGGTGAAACTCAGTAACTAGTCAACCTATCAAACTGTGCTGTTGTTTAAAAAAAATGTAAAAATATGAGCTTGCTCCTTGCTTGTTTGAACTGAATGCTTGCTGTATGCCTTATTGACTAACCAGTCATTCAAACAGTTCACATAAAACTCATCGATGCCCATCAGAAATACAAGAACAAAAAAATACCCCACAAATCTTTTTAGAGTATTTTCATGAACAGCTTTTGATCAGTTGCTGTTTTGATGAGTGCCTGAGCTCTGCAGATGAAAGTCCAGCAGAATTCATGGGAAAGTGAGCTCTGCAGCAACTGGAAGCAAAGCTGTAGTAGATGGATACTTTCACTTAGCCATTGCCCTATTCTGTGTGAGCACGCAGATGGTTGGCAAAAGAAGCCAGAAATATTTGATTGAAAATGCTTTTGCTCATATGATTGAGGGTATAGATCTTCTAGTTACACTGGAGTAAAAACAAAACAAGAGTGTGAGAGAGGAAGATGGTATGAAAATAGCAATTTATCGTCACAAGGGAGCATTTACACATGGCACCACATAGTGCATGAGTTAATCATCACAAAATTCTTTGGAAGTGAAATAAGAAAGTACAGAACACAACAAGAATGATATTCAAATGCAATAAAATCTTATTTGAAAATTGTTTACATTTTAAAAAGTAGATCCATAAATTAAGGGTAGATGAAACTGGTTTGTGAGAATTCAAAGAACTTGGCAGAATTCACCCATCCAGTGAAATTAATTTCAGGGTTTTTTTAACTGTTGATATATTTTCCCCTGGAAGGTGTTTATTGATTGCAGCAGGCTCCTCCTTACTGGAGACCACCTGAATTCTGTGCACCACCCCTTAAGAAAGCAATGCTGGCAAACCAGGCTCAAACATGGTGAGTGAGCTTAAGTATCTTTACATCTTACATGGTTCCTTCATGGGCATACTTTAGAGAAGTGCTGGGAGTGCATAATGGCTGCACTGTTACCTGGACTCTGCAGCAGCATGACAGATTATCACCAAACCTGTGACACCCAAGACGGACTGTTCCAGCAATTTTCCCCATTGCTTCTGGCAAGAGTATCTTCCCTTTGCCAAGTTTGGCTGTTTTACTCAGCAGAAAGTGGCCAAGTGGGGCTCCCCATGGGAGTTCCCATCTTGGTGCTAATCTAGAAGTAACCAGGAAAGAGAGAAACAGGAGGGAAGACAGGATCAATAAAGTAAATGAGGTGAGGAAGAAAAACATGAAAGTGACAGAGACAAGCCAATTAAAAAAAAAAAAAAAAGGACCGAGGGGTAAATCCTTTCCCTGGGCCAGATGCATCCCTGGAGCCTCACCAGTGCAGTCCTAACCACGATGGATAACCTGGCGGAGCTAAGGCATTCCCTGAAACATGACATTTGTATACAGGACATTTCTGCAGCCTGATGATGTCTTCTAAAAAGCAGTTGTGTGATGTGTGCTACCCAACCTTCCCTGAAAAATTGGGACCTTAATGTTGATATGGGTCATGATGTGGTTATGGATCTTAAGTGCTAAGAGTTACATATGCTCCTGAAATTAATTTGACTACTGTGTACCAAAATCTAATTTATTTTCTTATCATCTCCCAACCATTAAATTGCTAGAACTGAGCTGTATAAATGCTTTAAAGAAAGGCAGCTCCTAGTCACTAAGGAATAGTGCAGAAAATTTGCCTTCCAAGCATGGTTATATAATGCCTACTTATTTTAAGTAGACTTTTGCTCTCAAAGTCCCACTTTATCTAAGTGGCATGATCACTGAAACACAGGAGAGATCTGTGATACCAAATGCAATCCGTCTGCTCCTTTCAACAGGGACTTCACCTTTAGTATTATGTCTCTCAGGCATGTGAGCCCCCAGCAGTTACTTGCAGTGCTGTCTATTATTAGTGCTTACTCAGAATGGGTCTTGTTCTCTGCTATCAGAAGTGCAAGAAATGTCTGTGTAAGCATTGCATAGCTTTAATTCTCCTGCAGAAGAGTGGTCCTCCGGGAGGAAAGTCAGATAAACAACAGCCTAAACTGTACTCCAGATAGCTGAAAACCAGGAACAGGACCAAACCCAATTATTCACGAGATGATGCTGATGTTAGTCTTTTCTCAGTAAGAAACACCAAGCAGAGACAATTTTTTTGAAGTAAGTAAATTCCAACTAATTAAAGGTTTCCCTTCCTTCCAGTCTTACTTGAGAACTATTGCTGTATCGAAGTCTTTGGCAAGCATGACAAAGGTGTCATGGTTATATCCATTAACTCCTCTACCCCTGTAGCCAGCTGCTTCTTCTTCCTATGTTTTCTGTGACATATCCTGTTGCAGAACATGGAGACCTATTTGGGTAGGCACTGAATACAATTTCAGTGTACAAACCAAAAAAGAAAGCCAAATTGTACATTTGTCAAATAATAAAAGGATGATTTTTGTATATACGTGGCAACAATCCCTTTCTATTTTTTGGTCCAGCATTCTTGCACTTCTAACTGAGCAGAACAAAAAATTTGTTTCCGTGTAATTGTGTTAAGCCTACAGGCGTCTGAAATTCCTGATAATTGTGCTATGCTTTGTTATGATGATGAATTACTGTGTATGTTTCTGCCATGCTCATTAGTCTTATTTTGCAGTCCTCACCCTGCATGTGCACTGAGATATACTGGAGATTGACCCTAAAAGGCAGTGTCCCTGTGAACCATATTGTTTTAAAGTCACCTTTTTTTATTTTGCTTTTTGACATCAGCTGCTCTTTTGATTCTGAAAATAGAAGGCATCATAGTTTTTTCTTTCACTGTCTGATTTAGAGACTGAATACTTTATAGAACATGTCATCCCTTGGTCAAAAAGCCGGAACTAATTCCAAGAATAAGTGCCTTACAAAACCAATAAAACAATCTTACATATAGACATTGAGAACTGTTTTGGAAAAGAGAGAAAACAGTCTTGGAGCAAAAAGGAAGTGTGGGCTCTGCCCAGAGAGAAGAGATATAGCTGATAAAAATTCAGGAGTATATAGATTGGTAGGGGAATTTGAACAAAGCTGTTTAATGAAAGAGAATGAGCAAGGTAATAAACAAATGATACAACCCATAGTAAGCATTTGCAGCAGTTTATTTTACTGAGTGGATTGTTTACTTCTCAGAGCAGTCACTGCAGTCAAGCAGGAAAATAAATGCAGTCGAGCATCTGCTGCATGTCTTCTTTCTCTCGGTGGACACTACTGTTTTTGCCAGACATGACACATACACACAAGAGGCATGTTGGGAAGAAGCTCAAAGACCTTAGTCATCTAGCATTATCTAATCTGATAGAATAGCTAACCACCTAGTGGACATGTTACATTGGGAACTAGACCTGTGTAAACCTGCATCCATAATCACATTTATTATGGTCAATTCCTACAAAAATGCTGCAGTGGAGCAGTTAAGATGAGACTAAATTCACAGAGATCACATGGGTAATAAGATTGTCTGAACTTTTTTAGGGAAACTGGTTTAGGGAACTGATTTTTACAGAACATTAGGCTATTGGCAAAATAACTATTTTTTGCTTAGATTCTCTTAATGAAAGGCAACTTCTCTTTTTTGTCAAATATGGACTGTCAAAAGATGGAGTTGTGTTTCTATGTAGACACACTACATCCATGGATCATGGGTCTTTTGTCACCTGACGTCTCAATTTACCAAAGTTGTGGTGGTTTTGCAGTAAGGGGGTCAGCACCAAAGTGTCTGAATACATCTAAATGATCAAAGGTTACTAGCTGATGCCATCCATGCTCCAAGATGCTGCAGCATGGGCCAGCTCCTGCTTGGAGTGTAGCCAAGTTTGCCATCTACTGAGCCTGCATGAAGAAGCTGAGAGGTGTGAATTTTTAGCTCAAATACTATCCTATGATAATGCATCTAGATGGCTTGCAAACCTGAGGTGATATCATAGAATCATAGAATGGTTTGGGTTGGAAGGGACCTTAAAGATCATCTAGTTCCAACCCCGCTGCCATGATCAGGGACACCTTCCACTAGACCAGGTTGCTCAAAGCCCCATGTAACCTGGCCTCGAACACTTCCAGGGATGAAACGTGGAGTGAGTTAACTCATGACCATCTAAATCTGACCATATAACTATTCCTTAAAATGACCCTTAAGGCGCAAGATCACTCCTCTGTAACCCTTTTGAAAGTGATTACTGGTGCTTTCTGCTTGACTGGTTCAGAAGACAGTGTATGCAATACATCCTTGCACTCTTGAGGAACATATATGAATGAGCTTGTGCTGTGCTTTTCTCCTGCTAGTCTCCTCTTGAATTATAGGAGGGAAACCATCATAAGCCACTTCTTACAAGTGCTGCATACACTGTGGCAGTAACATGGCCTTTCCAAATATAAATCCTTGTCAAGTTCCTAAATTCCAGTGATTCAGCTGGCAACTAAGATACCTAAATTTGTTATGCCTACCTGTAGGAGTCTGTTTGTGGGCTAGAGGCTTGTTTCAGTCACCCACACAGAGGAACTGCTACCATTTCAGATGCCCTAGAGTATGCAAGACACCCTGACGGGTCTGGGAGACCCATTGCCAGCAGGAGGACAGGCAGGTTACACTGTCTCATCTCAAATGGCACTGCCTCCCTCTGTGTGGGCAATGGATTGAGCCCTCGGTATCAAAGCCCTTATTAGAGTCAATAAAGATCAAGGCCGGAGACACTGAAGCTGAATGAGTGATTCAGCTCAGCAGCTGCTGGTTCCCTAGGTTAGGGTGAACTGAATTGTGCTTTATGTTGCATTGGCTAGATTTCTGCTGAGTACAGCAGGCAGATGAACAACTGATGCATGTGTGTGTGCCTACATGTAGATAACTGTGTTTCGATAGCCTAAACACAAAATATTTCAAATTGTCAAGGATTAATTTTTAGAATTTGAAAGGAGAATTGCAGCTTTTTTTCAGTACTAATACAGAGCAATCAGAGTACCTATAAAGTTTAAAGGTCTCGTGGGGAAGTATCTGTCCTACAGAAGGTTATAACTGGAAACAGAAGTATTTGCCTTGTATACAAAAATTAACATGTAAGGCAGACCAACTAACAAATGACCTGGCAGGCAGGTTCCCAAAGGAAAACAGAGTATTGCTTTAAAATAAGATGTTTTTAAAATGCTAGAAGACACGCTAATGATAGGTGGAATATTGGCAGAAGCTGAACAGGAACTAGATAGCGTCACCACTGTTTTTGACTGCTCTGATCCCAGTAGCTTTGTGGGGCATGATTTCCCATTTCTCATTAATGAAGAGCTAAAAGGGAAAAGGTGCACCATTTCTTTCAGTAATGATTTTTCAGGGAGTAAAGGGCTGAGCTTTATGTGCTGTTTCTGTGCTACAGGGCTGGCCTTGTTGCACTGAAGACAGAGGTGCAGTAGCATTTGCATGTGCAAAATTTAATTACTCTGATTTATCAAGCAATTATTTTTCCTACTAGTTTTACTTAACTGTGGGAGATCTCATCCTTTCTTTGAGCATAATGAGTGCATTTGCTCCAGGAAGCAATTTGCCATTCACAGATGAATTCTCTTTAACAGTGACTTTGCCTTTATTTTTCATTTTCAAATGAAATTACGTTGTCAATTTGTTAGTAAATTTGAGTAGTAAATTTATTAGTATATGAGAACAGTGAATTCTTTATTGCATGATGACACAGCTTCTGCAGGAAAGTGACTCCCATCCAAACCTTCCTTTTAGACAATAATGTTAAGCTATGCTGGCGGAAGATGGAAATTTTGAGTTTGAACCAGCAGGCTGGAGAAGGTCTTGTATTCAGAGTTTCTATTTCCTGCATGAAAGCACTTAACTTCTAATCTATAACATAAATTACAATCACCACTTCCATTTTTCAGCCATTTAAATGAATTAAGGAGTCTTCTGTTTCCAAAATATTTGGTATAAATGCCAACATCCAAGAGACAGTTTGAGTCTGTAAGTGTCTGACTTGCACAAGCTTTTAGTACACAGTTTCAGCGAGGGAACAGCATGCCATCTTGTTGCTGTTACCTGTGATTAGCACAGTGCTTGCTAAATTTACTGATGATTCTCACTCCTGTTCAGAAGCATCTAACTCTTCCTTGCATCACGGGAGGAGCTTGTTTGTGCTATCTCTGTCTATGGTTTCTTCTGAGGGATGAGATAAATCAAAGGAGGTGATTCTTACTCTGAAAAATGGGCTCAATGGGGAAGTGGGTTAGTTAGGTTGTCCTGCTTCCACTGTCCTGGGGATAAAGACAAGCTTTCTTTGAGAGCCTTTAAAAAGAACCATTACTGATGAACCCTCAGTCACAGGATGATTGGGTTTATATCAGTCACAAGGTGTGACTTGCATGTGGTAAAACTCCAGATCTCGGTGGTGAGGGTCTAGAACCTGACAGCATCCCTCGCTGGGCTGTGGAAGCTGTTTTTGCCTCCATTCGCTGTCTTTCTATGCACACTGAACATTTTCCAATATTTTGTCCCTTTTACTTTTAAGCATATTTCATTGCTAACTTCTGTTTTTCTCATTTGTAATCTCATATTATCTTTTACAAAATATTGTGCTAACTTGGTTTTTATAACTTCCAATTCATGTGGAGCATCTCATCGTGTTCCCCTTTTTACCAAGCCTTCTTATACTTTTTTACATCACTGCTTATCGCATACATATAGGGTGGCATCTTAAAAAGCCTGTAACAGCTTTCACCAGATCCATTTGCCACAATCTTGACAGCAGAGAACAGCCTAATTTTCATTAGAAAAACCATCCAGTTGGAACGAAAATAATTAGGATGCAGCAGAAAAAAAAAAATCCATGTGGACAACAACAGGAGAGAAAATGCTCTTCACATGGTTTTTTTGGCTTTCATTCTTGAATGCTTCAGAGTTTTCACTTGATTGATTGGTAATAGATGCATTTAATGTAGTTGCAATCTAGGACTCACAGGATCTCACAAAGTCACAGGAGGTCAAGGTTAGAAGGGCCTCTGCAGAGTCTGCAGTCCAAACCCTCCAAACCCTTGCTCAAAGCAGGGTCAGCTACAGCAGGTGCTCAGGGTTTTGAATATCTCCAAGGATGTAGGCTCCATAACATCTCTGGGCAATGTGTTGCAGTACTTGACCACTGTCAGAGTAAAAAAGTTTTCTTCTGAAGTTTGAATGGAATTTCTTGCATTTCAGCTTGAGACCACTGCTTCTTGTCCTTTTAGAGCCTTGTGTATAGCATTGCAGGACAACATTGTGAAAGAAAAATTCAGTAGTAACTTTGATAGTACACTGAGTGAATATTTGAGTTAATCTATTTGTAGTTTCCCAAATGCTAAGGCCAGAAGAAACCATTAGAGCCATGTATTCTAACCTCCTTCAGAAGAAAAACCATAAAGTCAGTGTCAGTAATTTCTGCACAAAGCCAAATAATTATCTGTTGCAAGACAGTATATTTCATAGGAAGGACTTGCATCTTCAAATGCAACTAGAAGTAACTGAGAATCTACCTCATCCACTGGTGATTTGTTCTAGTAGTTATTTGCCTTTACCCAAAAATGAACTTATAAGTTCTCAGAAAATAAAACAGGAAGAGACTCAGGATGCCAACCCCCTTACCTGAAGCTGTGTCATTTTTGCCTAAGCCTTTTTTGCTAGGTGTTTGCCTAACTTTTTTCCTTGATAAACTTAGTAATGGAGACTGAGCTGTTTTTGTGGACAATTCTAGTTGTTCAGAAGTTTTTTTAGTGCCTGGCTTTAAATTTGCTTTGTTGGTATTTAAGTGTGAAACTTCCTGCTTTGTCCCTGGTGGTCATGGAGAATTGCTTAGCCTCTTCCTTACTGCTACCCTCCCTCTGTACATCTGAAAACTGTTAAATCTCCTTTCAGATTTCTCTCCTTTAGATTAAATGACCCCTTCAACCTTTCTTGAGCAATGTTTTCTTGAATTCTATCATTCTTACTGCTCTCTTAACTTCTTCCAGATGGCCTAGACTATTCTTGAGGAGCAGTGCTTGTAACTGAAAACATACTCCAGTGGATGCTGCACCAGCTCTCGCAGACAGCCTTTCATTTAGGCAGCATGTTTGCCTTTGGCAACATTGGCATGTGCTCAGATCTGATCCGCTTTAATCCTCAGACCTTTTACAGCCGTGCAGGTCTGTCATTCCCTATCTTCTATTTGTGTAGTGTATTCTAAGTGTATAACTTTACATTTTTTTCCCCCCAGTATGAATTCTGGCTTTGCAGGAGAGTTCTCTAACCCGTCAAGATTATTTGGAGTTTTAGTCCTAGGCCTTTCAGTGCTTGAAACTTCTCCTATTTTGGTATGATCTCTATATTTAATAAATATATTCTATCTATAATGTCATGCAAGTTATTTATGAAAACATAGTATAATAGCAGATTCTGCAGAATTTTATTTAAAATATCCTTTCATTTTGAATGGAATAGCCCAACATAGTTTGTCGATACAACTTCCAGCTCTGAAAGTCATTAAATTGTATATTTGTTGAAACCAGGACAGCCTACCACAGGAAAGTTAAGTATATACTTACCATATTTTTTCATGTTCTTCCCTGACCTCTGCTAGTGGCTTCTGTCAGAGAAAGGATTCTCAGCTCAGTGAAATTTAATTTTGACTTACTATGGTTATTTTTGTCTATTTATTCTCCACTGTTACACCTTAACAATTCTGATCATTTTCCTGTACAAGGAATTGGATTCATTTAGTATGATTTGATATTGAAAGGTCCGTGTTGGCAGTCACCTATGTCTTTGCTGTCTTTTAGGTGCTTGTGAATGATTTGTTTGACTATTTGTTCCAGGATTTTTCCAGAACTGAAATTAAGCTGAGTGGTTTTCTCTCCTTTTTCCTGTCTCTCGCCTCTTTCCCCTTTTTTAAAAAAATAGATGTAGGAGTGGCCTTTTCCCAGTTTTGTGGAGCCTTACTTATTTTTGACAAGTTTTCAAAAAGTCATCATTTATCAGCCCTGGGATAGAGAGCTGGCTGAAGGAAAATACCCACAGAGAATTTTCAGTAAGCCTATCTTATCTTAAAACCTCTCATTTACCTATTTTCCAATCTGTCTGTCACTGTTCTGGTTTTATTACTCATCCCTCTGCTGCTAATTTTGTTAGCTGTAAGATCATAGTTGGCATTTTTAGTGAAGACAGAAGCAAAGATGTCATTAACACTGTGACCTCCTCAAGATTCCTGTCGAGGAATAGACCAACATTTTTCTTAATCTTCCACTACTAATAACGTAAATACAGAGTATTTTCTCCTATATTTTATTTTCTCACAAGTTATGTTTTGCCTTTCTGATTTTATCCGTAGACTGTTGATACTCTAGTTCAGGATATTTGGTGCCTATGAGTTGTCCTTTTTTTTGTGGTTCTTTTTTTTTTTTTTCTTTTTTTAACAGCACTACCGGCTGTCCCCAACTACTTTTCCCTTTTTTACTAACATTATGTAAAAATCTAGCACTTCCACCTCCCAGTGTTTATTGCACTCTGCTGTCCTAAGCTCCATGATTTATGATGTTTATGTTCTCCTTTCTAACCGTATGAGGGCAGTTAGTTCTGTCATCTATTTCATGGTCACTTTCAGACAAGTTACTTTGCATCTGCACATTCTCAACCAGTTCTTCCAGGTTGGCCAGAAAGACAGCCAGGAGACCTTTTCCTTTACTTGCTTTCTTCACCTTTTATAGAAACAAAAATGTCACCAGGACATTTCAAGACTTTGCTGCCAATATGTTCCTGCTACCTTCCTTTCCCAGTGGTTGTCCGGATAATGAAAGAGTTCCACCACAAACCTGTCCTGTGCTCTTCATGTCTTTGCTGGTTGTCCAGAAAACGCTTCATCCACCTGGACTTTGTGACCAGACCAAAAACGTGACAGAATCTTTTTACCTTCAACAATTTAGCAGGTCTTTATTCCTCCATCTCCTGGGATTCAGAAGAATATCAGTATACCTTTGATACACAGAGAAACATGTCCTTTGTTTTACTTTTCAGTGAGAGCTGAGCAAGGTATATAGACTTATGTCTGCTAAATAATTAAATTGGACAGTATTGCAGCATTCAAATGCTGATACCTTCTAAGTCAAATTATCTGTTGGTATAACTCCAATGACTTCAGTATGGTTTCTCCAGCAGAGAATGACCTATATTTTCCCCTTGAAAAGGAAGAAAAAATATGCAAGTCTTTTCTTAAAATCTGAAGTTGTTTTGATTTGAATTTAAGAACTTACAAAACATTTTCTGACCCATGTAATTATTACTTTAAATGTTATATGCAGGATAGTTCATAGACCATAAATAGTAGACAAAAAAACCCCCCAAGATTATGACAGCAAAGACAAAACCCAGAACAAAGAGAATCACTTATCAGATCTTGTGGATACTACATTAAAAGGCAATGAGGATTTCCCTTTTATATGATTAATTCAGATTTTAATAACTAGGTTCTTCTGCTCAACTGCAGTCAATCTTTTCCATCACTAATGTAGAAGTTCAAACAAAATGTTCTTTCTAAAGATGAATGGAGAAAAAAAATTTACAATATTATTGACTTCCTTAAACCTATCTCATATGATGGATTTATGAAATGGAAATAATATAGAAATTCCTTAGACTGTGACAGGAAATACAAATCATGTGAATGGAAAGGAAGTTGCACTGAAATAAAGACATTTCAGAAGATAATGAGTTCACTACAGAAGGGTCTTCTGTTAAGTACTTCCTATAATTTTGTTTTCACTGGAGCACCTGACAAAAGACAGGGAAAGATACATGTGGATACATCACTTTTTTGTTCACTAGTAGCTGAAGATGTATTCAGGCTGTAGGCAAACTGAATGCAGTGAGGGTTGGAAGGACAGAAAATTCTGTCCTTCAGGTGAACACCTGCAGGTGTTCAACCTGCAGTTACTGTTTCCTGGTTAGTACAAAACCAAAACAAAACAAGAAAAACCTACATAACTGAATTACTGATGCTTTAGATTTGAGTTAACTTGTTTAGCTGAGGGAGAATGTTACCCAGCTACAGTGATTGGAGGCATTATACCTACAAAGATCGATCAAACATGTCTACTGGATCTCAAATGTGATCAGGAGAGGTCTACTAAGTTGCGTGAAGGTGAGTTTAGTTCTATATTACCTCTATACAGTTTCAAATAAATTTTCTTGAAAAGAGGGCCTGGTGCCTAGAGAGAAGTTGTTAGGGCTGAGAGTGACCTGGTGACTGGAAGTCTCGGGAATCATTTTTTTATCGGAAAAGAATAATCTAGGAAATAGCACTTACCATGGCTTTGAAAAAGGTATTCATGCTCAGTGCTGGTGTCTGGGCTTGTGAGTATGCACGCTGCATAGATAACACAACATCATGGGATTGTGCAAATAAGGATAGAGGAAGATTCTTTCTTTAAATTCAATGAGCTGATCTCAAAGATATTTCCCACCGAATCCAGACAGATTAGCTTTAGTAATGACGGTAGGCCTGAACACGCAATCATTTGTATTCCCTTATTCCCTATGGCAATTGCTAAATGTTCTTGCTGTTAAAAGACAAAGAATACCTTTGTTTCCTTGTAAACACCTGGGGTTTTTGGTTTGGTTTTTCTTTTTTAGATAAAATTCAGGTCTATAATAGGAAGGAAAAGGGACAGGCAGAAAATTCTGGCAATACTTTGCTTAGAATTGTTTTTTTATTCTTCTACTCTGAGATATAAATTCCCAACACCAAAGAATGACAAAATAGGGGAACATTCTCAAAGGTCATACAAATGGAGCAAAATTTCCAATGCTTGCAAAAGCATCGCCTCAGACAGACAGAAGTGCCTTTCAAATAGGCATTCGCCTTCTTCTGTGGAAGTAATTGGTTCATGTTGTTTAAAACCCATCCTAACAGGATGAAAATAATGTCTCACTTGCCTTCACAGATGTTGATCTCAAAAAGCGTGTTCACGGAGCAGTAGATGCCAAAACTGAAAACATCTTTGAAATTTCATTGTCGAACACTTGAATACAGCCCTCTTCTGTGTTTAATCTTTATCCCTGTTCTTTTTACCTAAAGCACATCTTGTGCCTCATGCACTGGAAATCAAATTCAGGAATTACATAATTGGCTACAAGAGGAATGAGTGGCTGCCTTAAGGGGTCATCTCTTGTTCTGCTACTTCACAATAAATCTGAATGAAATCCTATTTCAATGAAAGTGGTCACTAGAGAGAAATATAACAGAATTTCATCCTTAGATTTTAACATTGAAACTGGAAAACTAAAATTCAGTTCCCAGGTGAGACAGAACAATATCCCAAAAGTGCTTTTGGTGTACCTGCCCTACTTTACAATAATTTAGAAGTTTTTATATTTCCTTAAGTTAAGCAATTAATATTTCTTCTCCTTTTTTTTCTTTTTTACCTTTTTTTCTGCCTTTTTTTTCCTTTTTATGCAAAAGCCCAGATATAATAGTTTTTGAGGGCATGGGAAATATCAGACGAGTTAAAAATGTGATGTATTGGTTATAACTTTCTCCAGCATAGGCCAACAAAACTGCTAAAATGAAATTTGCGTGTTGCTTTATTCTTTATAACATGCCCTTTTGGTGGAAAACCATGCAGCTTTCAAGTTTTTGATGAGCAAAACATGTGTTGTGTGTTGAGTTGTACTATGTGTAATATGGGCTCTAAGATCGTTAGATGGATAGAAGGGATTCTTTTTTTCAAAGAGTTATTCTTTTTTTTTTTTTTTTGTTTAGGAAAGCCATATCAGTGTTTTTAACTCTTCACACCTTTTCTTGCTTCTTTCTAATAAGTATTCTCTCATGATTTATTAAGAAATATAGAACATGCATTTTGTTAAAACTGTAGAGAAATCAAGTACTGTAACAATGAGATATTGTGTAAAAGGACAGAGAAATATTTATGCAGATTCTTGTGGAATTTTTACATGTTTGCTGCATATAAATTAGCCCTATAACTTCACTGAGGAGAGACAAGAATAAGTAAGTTCTGAGAGCAGAAAAAGTTGAAATTTTAAATATCTTGCTGAAGAAAAAAGCTGGAAAAAACTGGTAACAAAAGAAAAAGGGAAAAAATTTCTATTTTCTTGGGTTTAGTTTTGAATACCACTGTAGTTTATGGTATATACATACTTGAAAACGTAAAGATTGTGAGATGAACAGCATTCTAAGAAATGGGCACATTAGAGAAAACCTTTCTATAAATTTGATATGACTGAGGGCTCTCTTCTTGTTCTGGATTTCATTACAAAACTTTGTGGAGTTCCACTAAATAATTATTAAGAAAACTTTGCATTAAAGTATAAATGAGAACAGAATTTGCCTTATTTTATTCAGCTTGAAACAGCTTAAATCAGAAATATAACTCTTTGTAACAATCACCCAGGCAATGCTATTTTATTTTATGAGAATCAGTTGGGAGAAGTTTGTACAGTAGGTGTTTAGGAAGAGAAATACAATGTAATGGATGAAATACATTGCAGAACTAGGTAATTGTTCCTGGTATGTATGCATACTTGTTAAATTATTCCACGGTTTATGAAACAAAATATATTTTTGTGAAAATATTGCTAGTTGGTTCCTTCATCTTCATAAGCATGTGTATAATACATTACATTAAAAAACCAAAACAAAATGTTAGAAAAGCATTAAAGTTGCAAAGAACCCCCCCCCCAACTTGAATATTTTAGATTAATGAAAGAACATGCACTATCACCTAGTTTACTACAGTTCCTGATAACCTCAGAGAAGAGGACTGTTTAGTGTGCAACTTACTGTGTATCATATTAGAGTTGCATTTAGGGACTAATGGTTCCTAGTAAATGGGACCTTCCTCATAGATTATCACTCCTTTAAAATCTAATCATTATTCTATTTAAACAAAAAAACCACTCCTCCAGTTGCCCCTCCCCCTCAAAACCCCAAAATCACCTGCACATATTAGGAACTGTAATTTATTAAATACCTGGAATTTCAAAATACATGGATAAAATTTATTCTCTTTCCTGTAGTTTATCTGTGAAAATATTACCTGGTCTTTATTTTGTGTTGAATTTCACATGTACTTTTAAGATCATAGGGAGATGCTATATTGAGGAAATCGTATATGAAAATGGTATTCAAAACTGCATATGCCCATAGCTGTATTAAGATTGTATATGCAATTATAATACTGTCACTGACTGACTTTTGGGATCTTAATCTTCCATTTTAAGACTATTTTACGGCAGCTGTTTGATAGAATAAGTACTCGATATATCATTTGAAATACTTCACAGAGAATAATATTATTATCTAAAACTAACTGTGGAAAAAATGTACTCAGTTAGAAGGAAATAAGCCTATGCAGACCAAAAGAACCTTAATGGCTTTGTCTTCACAGGAGATGATATTTTCTTCACAGAATGTAAAGATCTTTTTCATCCAGTATTAAGTATTATAAGACACAGGAAAATTCACAACTGAAATGTGGAAACAGGCTGTTTTTTAAAAAGGTGTAGCTTTAAAACATGTATCTTCTAGTACAAAGTCATTCAACGTTTATGGAACTGTTTGAGATTTCCAACAGGTCTAGGCATGTGTCCACAAAACAAATCTATTAAAAGTGATTTAGTGTGACACTCTCTGTGCACCAAGCAAGATGGCCAAACCCCCCTTCATCGAGAATAAGCCTCACCCTGTGCAAGCAAACGGAATGGAGCTGGCCGAGACGAGGGGCCTCCTTAGAAGGGGTCACTGCCCAGGGGCTGCTGATGGAGAGGCAGACAATGCTCAACTATGAAACTGCAGTGGGACAGCAGACCTGTATGGTGCTCTCTGGTGGCTTTGCTGAGTTAAGTTTTTCCAAAACCTTCAGCTATAATATTCACAGAACCTTCGTCCTAATGTTTGCCATAAATTTCAGGCTTGTAATGGCATTACAAGTTAATTCAGGGGCTCTGCTTGCATTTTCAAGCAGCTGAAAGCATCTAGCCTTTGACCATTGTCCTTCTCGAAATAATTCAGTTTTATGGTAATCAATTAAAAACATATTGTCCATTAGATCTGCTGTGTTAAAAACAAAGAAATGGGTCTTTTCTTTCCTCATGCTAAGAATTCACAATCAGACTCTAACAAAATAGCTTAAAGAAGAAATTATTTTTCATCGTTTGTAGGAGAAAAATAAATAAAAAGGAATAAGAAATTACCAACTGTAAAGTTAGATATAGAGTTTAGAAAAATATTGTGTTAGCACAAGAAGTTATTTCTTTAACATAAGATGGCAAATAGAAAAGCTTGAGCTTTTATGGCTCCTTTGAACCCACTTGCTAAAATACTTTTTGAAATTTAGCTATTTAGGAGTGTTTGGAATTCAAAACAACTCTGTTCATGTTACTGAAGGCTGCCCAGCAACAGGAGCTTAAGATGGAGAGTGGAGAAAAATACATTATTCAGTTGAATCTGTAGAAATTATTTGATGTAGTTAGAAGGCAATTTCCTGAGTTGGATTTTGTCCAAGGTTCTGCAGTTGTCACCTGAAGCTTGTGGGAAAAGCCACAGGATCTTTCATGAGCACAAGTTATTGTGACCTTTGCTTTAATGCCTCAGGACAGAAGATTCAGGATGGTTTTTCTTGACAAACTGCTGGTACAGTACAGGTATGGGTAACAATACTATTTGTTTATTCCTTGCCTGTCTTAAGTTTCTGTATTTTGTTGTTCTTGGATTAAAAAAAGAGATATTTTAAAAAAAATAGAATAACTATACAACAAATCTGGTAGACTAAAATCAAGCAGTGTTACTCTTCAGTGGGGATTGTTAAGGAATGCAGAGCTAAGATTGCAAAAAGCTATTTTGTAATGTGAATGATGGTAACATTTACGAAATTGAAATTTTGCTTCCTAGTGACTACATAAAATGGTGGGTCTCTTTGAAATTCAGTAGGGCAAAATGTGTAAAGCATTATGCCAGAACCTGGTGTAATCTGCTTTCAAGGATAAGGACATAAGTACAAACTAAAGACCAAAGAGCAGAAGATTCTGTAGGAATAAGAAAGAGCAAAACATGTGAATGGCAGTCTAGAAGTGAACTGAAAAGCAAAAGCTTTCTTACAAATAAGAAATGTTTGACTTTAGACTGTTTTCCATCTGTGGATTGCAAAGCATTTTACTAATTATAATGAAAACATCAGAATGCCTTTTTGTGGGAAGCAAATATTATGACTCTCTTGCATATGGATAATGATGATACTAGCTCTCGGTCTTCAAATACTGCTCTCAATTGCTCCCTTCAAAAGCTGCAACTTGAAATGAAATTGAGCTGTGATGATGAAAAAATAACAAGGCTTTTGGACTGAAATCCTTTTAACCTTTCCAGATTATTTTGTATATGACAGTCACAGGAGTGTGCTTACACAGTGAGACTGCTCATTGTGTCTGGTTAAGCCATGTTAATTAGAAACAGGGCTACAGGCTCATTGTGATATTATATTCCTCTTTATATGTAGCTTGATTGATATATGATGGTTCTGTTGAGTTAATGAGTCACGTGAGATGCAAACATACATTCTTTTTTGTTCAAATGGTGTTTAAAAAATGTTATTGCACGTACTGTTCAAAGTGCTCAGGAAAGGACTGTGGTCACAGGCTCTCTGCAATGCGAATGTTGTCATGAATGGATGATTGGGCTGACTCTTTCATATGTGATCTTCTTTTCACAAATGCAAAAATCTTTCCCATGCAATGCATGTATCAAAACGGCAGCTGATACGAAATATCTGCAGTTTATTTATCTGTTGTTTTTTTATCTGTGATTTATCAAGCTTACAGACTAGCATACGGCGAGAATGATTATAATACATTCATAATATTTAAGCACTGTCTTTTCTTGAAGGTATGAAATCAGAGAAAAATTGAAAAGAACAACAAAAGCTGTCACATCTGTTCAAGACACGTACACTAACAAAAGCCTGTTCCTATGACTATTCTTAAGAGAAGGGTGGGTGCTTCTGGCAAGCAGGCAAAACTGGGACAAAGTCAAAGGTTGACCAGATGACCTCCTGAGGTCCCTTCCAACCTGAATTATCTTATAAGCCTATGTTTTTTAAAACACTCTTTTTGTCCCATACTTTGTTGCCATTACATCCAGGGTTGGGATCCCTTTGGGATTCTAGTTGGGCAGCACTGACACTCACTAAGCCTTGAATGAGCAGCACTTGGTGGAAAACAATGTATGACATTAAAACTGAAACAAGGAAAAATATAAATGGGTATGTTTTTGTGGGTCAAAAGAAGTTGAAAAGCTACTACTGTCAACTTTTGCTTACCAGCTGTGAGCTGGAAATTGCCATTCTGGTTGGCTGAGACACAGTAACCATCCATAAGAGCACACCTAATCCATACCAATGCAGTGCAAAACTGCATAGCTTAAACTGCTCCTTTGGCAGGTTGGTGGTGGTGGCTTTTAATTTATGAACGGTATTGAAAGGGTGGGGCAGTATTTTCTGAAATTGCTCCAGCTCAGTTTGCAAGAACATACCTGGGTCCTCAGTGAGAAAGTAATTTGCTTCTAAGTATCCAGATTCCAGGCACCTATATGTCATGTAGCAAACACTAAAGAACTGAAAGAAATGCTTTCAGGTAAACTCTTCAGTAAAATCTTAGTCCTGAAAGATTGCCTAGAACTGCTTAAAAAGACAAATGGCCAAATTAGGATAATGCTCACCTTCTTTTTTCAATTATTGCCAGTGACTGGTTCCTGGCGAGTAAATCAGAAGAGAATTTGATCGAGCTAGTTGATTCCATGACATGATCAAATTGCAGTTTGGGGAATCTTCTTCCTTCTTACCTAATTCCAGATAGTTTCTGCCAGGATTCTAGGCTGTGTGCTTCACACCTTTGCCTTTGTCCTTTTGCATGTGCTTCAATGCTGTCACACATTGCCCTCCTCAGTCTATATATCTGCTCTCTCTAACCTTCTTCCTTCAGCTTTTTCACCCCTGACATTTCTATTTCTTCTTTGCCCTAAGACTTTCCACCACTATTTTTATCCTTGAGTGGCCTTCAATCATCTTTCTTCTTTCTGTTCCAGCTCCATTTTTTAATTTATCTTTTATCTTTAGGGAGCTGAGCGATAATCGAGGACTTTAGAGTTTTTTTCAAAAGCTGATGGACCTAGCTCACTTCAGAGTGTGTACACTCTTGGACTCTATATAGTTCATAAAAGTCTGAGGAAAAAACTGGCATTATATCCATGTATCCTGACAGCTTATTACGGTATCCCCCCATTCATCACACGCATGATGTCTGCAACAAATGTGTTGCAACCTTCTCTTAAAGCAGCTGAAAGGTCAGAGTCATTTTCCTTTGATGAAGGAGTTTCTGTCTCTTTCTGGACCATGAAAAAATGCTGCCTCTTTCTCAAGCTTGGCTTAGATATTTGGGCACTTGAACTCTGAGCATAGGACAACAAATAAAAAGTTGTTTGTCAGTTTCGATTCATGTTGACACATGCATTGGCATGATGTACATATGTTTACATACATGTTCTACTCTTTTGCAGAGAACATAATATACTTTAATCTGTAGGGGACTATCTCAAGATAGCACAATGGAAACCTGTCCAGCTTTGCAGTGTTAGAACTGATTTTGTACCTGACACAAAGGAAATATTTTAGCAAGTAGTCAAGCTCAATCAAAACCACACACAGTTCTTGAATTTCTTGCTACTGTTGCTACTACTAGAAGTGATCACCAACTGTTATTTTAAAATATGGCTGAACTTAAGCCAAAACTGAATCTTAAGCGTGCTGACTCAACTTCCTCATTCTTGTGTATAGGGACTTGTTCTTTAAGCACAAATAAATTTATGCCAGGTATGAATATGGATATGCACAGAGTGCATCAGGATTTATGTTTCTGGTTAGAAATAAAAATAACATAATCATTAAAGACACCGGTTTCCACCTCAGTTTATCTCTGTGTTCCTTGTTTATTGTTTCTTCTTACAAGACTTTGCACTCTGGACAGTGCTAACTTTTAGTAGTTGCTATGGTTTTTTAACATTTTCTTTTAGGTCATGGGACTATTTTGCCATTTGATTACATTTCACCAAGGAAATTGTGCAGGATATATTATTTAGTGAAAATAACTTGCCAAGATGCATATAGAGAATTGCTTTGGCAAGGATTCTCTGAGCAGGATACAAGGAAAAAGTATATATGGAGGTCTTTGGTGCTGAGGCAGATGCATGTATTATCTAAAATGAATTGATCCCAGTCTGTCAAAGGCTTTTTTCATGCTAGAATAGTATGTGGGAAAATCCGAATGGCACAATACAGCATTATATCATGCTTGCTAGGATCCTGGCTCCTCG
>NW_008824653.1:212196-239205 GCF_000699105.1 Pygoscelis adeliae
TCAAAAGGAGCTGAAGATGCTGCAAGTCCTTCCTGGGACACTCAGACTCTCCCAGGATGAGAGGAGGATACCCATAAGCCCTCTGCAAGGGTAGTGTCTCCTTCCTATGCAAAAACAACCCTTGGAACAAATTCAATTTTTTACAGTCAGTAGCTGAAATGCCATGTCTCATGGAAAACTATAGATCATCTAGTGTTATTAATACCCTAGCTTTGGGACATACACACGTTGACCTCTATTTGTAAGACGTATCTTTGAGTGCTGGAAGTATTTTGTACAAAATATAAGGCAAGCATTTTTACACAAGGATTATTGGACCTGATAGAAGAGGGGTAATTCTGACATTCAAAATAATTTCTAGAGGCAGGTGCACTTTGAAGTGTCAAAACATTGAAGTTCTTTATGCTTAACAAGATAGTGACAAATTTCATGGCCACTGACCTCTGTTTCTGAAAGAAGCTACTGATATCTTGTATCTCTTTTTCTAATTTTTTCTCCTACTGCTCAATGTTAAAATGGTCCAGCCTTTCAAAAGTACATTCAACATCAGACCTCTTCAAAGTTTTCTTAGGCTGGGAACCCAAAATGCCTGGGCACGATAAAAAGACAGAATGCATGATAAGCGCATTTAGAAGTCAAATCTGAGTTGAAAACAGGATGGGCATTGAGATTTGTGCCATATAACAACAGAGACACTGTTGCAGTGACAGTGGTGGGGGTAACCCTTCATCTGTGGTATCAATCTACCATAGTGAGAAATACACGTTAATGTGCAGAAAGCGCTGCATGCTGTGGCAGTGGCAGGGGCGGGGGGTTTTTTTGTGGGGAAGTGCTGCTTATGCTGTGATAGATGGTGCAACTATTTTACTGCTTTTTATTGCATGCGATGCTCTGTCAAAGGCTTGGCTGGAGAGCAGCCCTGTGCTAGTGGGAAGACTCCTGCAAGGGGCAAACACCCAGCCAAATTGCAGAGTTGACAAGGAAGAGGGAAATTTTCTCAGGGACCCGGAAGGGTCTCAGTGGAGTTGATGCAACTCAAGATGTCACTGAAAGTTGCTGGACTGAGTGGTAGGCTGGGATTTCCTCTGCAATGCTCAAAAAACTGTGTTCCACCTTCCTACCTGTGGCTTTTCCAGAGGCAGTGGGGTTGCTGAGCATCCAGGAAGAGTATTTGCCTTTGACCTGAGCATTGGATATAGAGAGGGAGTTGCCAGCATATCTAATACCTAGGGACATATGAGCAAATGCTTCCCCTACAAGATCAGTAGCCAAAGCATTATCAAAGGGCAGGCAGTTTTCCATGCACATATAAGCTTAGGATACTTGAATTGCAGCAAAATACAGAATTGTGAATATGGCAAAGAAAGGAATATGCAGACTAAACTTAGTGCTGCAGCTTTTTCAGGCAAAGCCCTGAGCTGTCAATGATTTCTTCTGTGCCAAGGATGTGGGATTTGCTGTATCTGCGTGTGCGGTTCCTCAGAGCTCAAATGTGAAAGATGACAATTTTTTTTCCATTTTTCATATTTTCAGTGTATCACAAAGATGCACATTGGCTCCAGCCTCTCTATCCTCTGGGATATTGGAAATATGGGGTTAATTTTAATTTTACTTTTTCAAAATGTGATGTTTTCACTGGTTGGAAAGGGCTAGATCAAGCTCTGCTATGGGGAAAAAAACAACCCAAAGTATAGCAGTGTTAATAATTAGAAGGGTTTAAATTCAAGAACCCTCTGTTCTGCGAGATTTGGTGGCACTGCAGGTGGGCAGTGTATGTGGAAAGTATGAAAGGTGACAGCTGGACTGTAAATTCATGCAGCTGGGAAGTTTCTTTGTTTTATGCTTGAATAGCATTTGGCTCAGTGGCATTTTGGTCTGACTGGACTCATCATACAAATAAATGGAATGGGGTTTTTTTGGCCCTGAAGGGAACAGGCGTGTGTTTGTGCTGCATGCATTATCTGAGCAAATTCAGACCCAGCATTGCACTGTTATGTCCAGGAGAGCTTCAGGTCAGAGCAGTGTTTCACCCAGCTCCTTCCAAGATGTTTTTGGTGACTTTGTGGTCTAGCTGTGTAGTGATGCCCAGGGACACATCCACAGCCTCTCAGAATCAATTTTCACGGGCTTCAGTGGGATTTGAATTAGGGTTTTTAGGCTGAAGTTCTCATTGCTTGGTGCCAGTAATTGGGTCAGTTGTTCCAAAGTGTTCAGCACTTATGATTCTTGTAACAGCCTTCATAGTCATATTTTCCAGCGAGTCCAAAGACCTGGTGTGTTTAGGCTATAGAAAGAGCAGTCACGAATGTGTTTATTTGTATCTACGGGATGCAGCATTATTAAATGTTCATTCTCCACATATGCCTCAGACAATATTGGCAATGATAAAATGTTCTGTGCTACTGACAAATGCTGCTTTCACATACACATGTCCGATAGATTTTGGAGCTATCTGATAACGTTTCTCAGGAGAGCAAAAAGAATTACAGTAGTTACACATACTGAATTTTCTTTCCCTCTTCCTACATGTTTGCCTCTAATAATCAGAAAGCTTCTAATTTCCTTTGCACTCTGGCATGCTAGAAATTAATGGAGTAAATGCACACGCTGTTTTACTTCACCAGACACTGTCTTATACAACAGATTTTTACTCTGTGAGACAGATTTTGCTGTATTTGTGCTTTTTTCATCTCCCCCTGAGGAGCATTAACTCAAAGCAATTACAAGACACCCATCCTTGCCTGCTGCTTCTTGAACTGCTATATCCTCTTCTTTCCTTCTTGCTTCTTTATTTGAAGCTGCTTTTTTTTTTTTTTTTTTTTTTTTTAAGAGGAAAGAGTAACAACCAAAAAACCTAAAGGCTGTCTCCTTTCCTAAAATCATAACTATTTGATGTGAGAAAGCTTAAACATGTGAAACACTTTTGTTCCCATGGAATTTACTTTCATCAACTGTATTCTTTCTACTCAAATCAGGGTAGGTAGAATGCTCTGTAAAGTACAGTATTGGAAAAGGAAGATGCTTGGAAAATGCTGAGCTGCTCGTGAAGCTATAGACACTGCATGTTTATGACTTGATTTTCTAAGCAATCTCCAGAGCTTGAACGGATTACAGTGATATTTTAACAAGGCTGCTGGCATCCATCACCAGCTTTCACTTACTGAGAAAGCTAAAAGATGGAAGAATGCAATTATTTCCACATAAGCTAAATGCTAGTGGCTGATTGTCATGAGAACTTCAATGCTTTAAACTTCTTCATCTCCTGTAAGGCAAACAGGTAAGTCTGACGGGCTTCTCTTCCAGTGTTCATTTTGCTAAGGGAGCAGGGGCTTGCAGGAGACTGGTGTTGAAGGGAAATGTGTTCAATATGAAGGCAAACTGTATTTCTTAAATTTTAAACATGCAGTATTGCATGTTGTCTGTCAGGTTGCAAATACACTACCTATAAGCTGAAATATTTCTGTGAAATATTATTGCTTTCCATAGCCAAGACCTGAATCTTATTCCAAATTAATCCCTAACATATGCAACTACTGTATACATTTATATGCTATTGGAGGATCTGTACATCAATCATCTGTATGTAGTGAAATATGTGTGTCTAAGTCTCTTTCTGTCATCCTATAATTACTTCTAGATTGATTACTCTGGTTAAAACAATGTTATTCCATATGATAAATGCAATAATATGTATAGGATTGCACTTTCCAAAGATGATTTTTGTTGAACAGTTTTTTCCTGAAAACATGATTTCCTGAACTGAGATCTTTGGGCAGCTTATGTTTCAGATGAGTTCTGCATCATTGTACAAACCCTGTGGTAAAGAAGGGGTTTCCTAGCTCGCAAGTGGGAATCTAGCAACATCAATAATAGATATTTCTTTCCCTTTCACCCTTGAAAGAACACTTATTCTCTTTGAGTAATGGCATTCCCGTGCCTTTAGAGTTGAGGCTTCCTATTTGAAGACTTTTAACATAAAAGCCCTGATTACCTTTTAGAAAAAAAAAAAAGACCATTTGACCATAAATAGTTTTTGTCTTAATGAAGTTTTTTTGTTGTCCTCTGAGAACATTTACTAGCTTTAAGTATTATTATTATTGAAGGGCAAAGTTTTTACATGGTTCTCTAAGATTTTTGTTTACAAGAATGACTATCAGGGAAGAGAGTATTTTGGGCTAAAATATAAATATTCATATTTAATTTTTGTTTTAAAATACAGTTGTTTGCAGAAAACAATTAATTTAAGTTCCGTTTCCAATCTGGCTATGATATTTGAAACAAAGCCTTCTGGCACACATAATTATAAATAAACTTCTAAGAATAATTAGATGTGTAATTAACAGAAGACTGAGTTATTATCGCTTTCACCTCCGTACAATAATTCTGCATAAAAACATGAGAAATGGCTCTCATTAAAATCTCACAGCAGATCAATCCACAAAAGGGAGTGAGACATTAAAACAAAGCATTCAGGATGTGCAAACACTGTGATTAATTAATTAAACAGAGACCAGCACCAAGGAAAAGCCTAAAAACAAATGGAATATTTAAGAAATAGATACATCCTAAAAGGTTAACATGTTTAGGCCGTTTTGGTTTGGTGGTTTTTTTTTTTTTTTTTTTTTTAAAGGGATACCTCAGAATACCTTATGGATCTATATTTGTATATTTTGCTTTTATCTTTTGGCTCTGAGGAATCCTTCTGAATATCTGTGCATTATTCATCTGTACAGTTTTCAAAATATTAATCAATGGAGTGAGTAATTACTTAGGAAGGATTTAGAAGAGCCTGACAGAGGATGGCTGATGGAGTTTGCTTCCCCCCGCAGCTAAGGGGCATTCTCTGTCGAACTTCAGGGACTTGCTGAGCTGTTCCCAGTGACTTTCACCAGAAAGCTGCTTACAAAGATACCTCTGCTAGGAGCAAACAGAAAACCAAACTAAACTGGCTGATGAGTCTTTTGTGAAGCAAAGAATAAACAGGCATGTTTTGAAAGGCTTTACCAGTCAAAATACTGGGATTCTGGAGAATGACGGTATTCAGAATAGAAATGCCAGCAGTTACGTAAATCTGGCTTCTGTCAAATTCCTCAAAGTGCATTTATTCAAGTACTGTGCAGTATCATGCCAACGCTCATACTCTGCATTTTAGAGTATTTAATAATGTTTAGGACTACTTTGGCTGCTGTGCAGCATTCATTCTAGCAGTGTCCTGTATGTAGTGCAGTAATTAAGGGCTCTAAGTGTGAATCATATGAATATTCAGGTTATGTTACTTTTCCTAATGCTTGGAAGTTAACCCAGGAAAGGAAATCTCCACCTCTTCTATTAAAGAAAAAAAAAAAGAAGAAAGAAAGAAAGAAAGAAAAAAAGGAGGGTAGAGAGAAAGAAATTTTTGTTCTATGGTACTAAATAGTAATGTCATGTAATACACACCCAAGAGCTTAACAAAACTGCAGTAGGACTAATTTAGCCAGTGCCTGCCTAATCCTCCATTAGCATACTATTATTTTTTTGGCCAGTGGGTATATTGCCTGTTGAGAAATAATGTGAATATTTATTCAGCAGTAATAACTGTTGCTGCTTGAGAGCTTTTTTTACCGTGTGTGAAGATGCTTATCTAGAAAAGGATTTCAGGCAGATGACCACCCTTGGGATTCAATGAATTCATGTGTTACATATCCTATCTTACTACACAGCTGTACAGCAAGATCACTGTTTTTCTAATGAGATTCCAGTTTGAACACAGACACTGCAAACACATCACCGCCTCTCAGAAAATAGTACCTGTCGTCCGGAGTAGTTTAACGTACACATGGAACTAGTTTATTTAAGCAGCATTAGAGGTGCAAGTCTGCCTCCGTTTGGTGCAGCCGGCTAAGCAGTTTTTATCTGAGACTGTGCTAGTCTCCTAAGAACAGAGCCCAGTCCTCTTCCCATAGAAATCAGGGAGCGTTTTGCGACCCAGGTCAGAGGAGTAGGATCAGACCTCTTGTTTTGGCATGTAACTTGTGTTCGGTATTGATGACCCCCCAAAAAATGCAACTGCCACTGCATCTTGCTTATACAAATGGCATTTTAGGTCAAGATATCCCTTTTTAAAATAAGTCGAGATTATTCCTTTATGTTCCATTTGCGTGCTAAGAAGTTCATTTCAAACCAGGTTTTCTTTTTCTAGAGAAAAAAGATACTTAGTGTATGTATTTTCTGCAGGGAATATGGCTATGCTACTAGCCAGGTAGTCACATTTTTGTGTATACATTTTTGATACAGCTATATTGAAATGCTATTTTTAGTGTTAGGGTGATGTAAGGGAAGCAGTGCTACGTTACCGGTACACAGCGAATTTAAACTGAAGCTAACTCTGCAATGGACAGTTATTATTGTGTATCTGTTGTTACTCACTACACTGATGTAAATTAAGGACAATTTCATTGAAATCAGTGAATGTAGGAGGTTTACTTTTCTATAAATGAAATTCAAATCAGATCCATTAAAATTTATTTCAGACTAACTTGTGAAAGTATGAGCAAGCCCAACAATTAGTAACCACAAGCTGTAACTTTTTATCATTCCTTAGTTAGTTAGCGGTTAAGTTGTAGTAAAGCAGCATTTATTTAAAAAGAAAGAGAACAACAAATCTAAAATGTTTTTCATTTCACTGGCTTTGCTTACCCTTGGTTGTACTATTTTCTTAACATTGCAAGTTTTTGACAGCTATGATATCCTAGTCTGATTTGCACTGATGGAAACTAGAAAAGAATGAGACCAGTTGCCATATAGAATATTGAAAATAATTATTACAGTAATATTATATTTAAAGTATGTAAGAAATGCTAAGTATTCTGCAGATAGATGGAACTACGTGTACATCCTCTGTCGTGCTTTTGGATTTTTTTTTTGAATGAAGGTCTATTTCTTATGGTTAGATTTTCCAATTAATTGATGATGATGATCTGGAAATGCACTCACTGAAGCTCAGACTCTCATGCATGTGTTATGGCATTTAACCCCAAAAGGCAAGAAATCAATTCAGTTGTTTGTGCTGCAACTGACTGAATAGTAATTGAGACACAGGATATTGAAAGGTCAAAATGAGAAACATATCCAGAAAACTTCTTTGCAAATTATTTTCACAGGTTTTTAATTAAAATTTGGTTCATAATTAAATTATACCTTTTATTTCATACTTTAAATAATTTCCATGATCTGTGCATATCTTTGTATTTATGTTAAAATTACTGTATCCTTTACATACTATACTGCTTTTAAAAATCTAATTCAGTTCTTAAATGGCAGCTCCCAGAAAAGGTGTAGCCTGCAAGGAATAAAGTGATGGTCTCTGTCAAGTATTAAGCTACGATTGGGATGAAGGCGCAATGTTTTGGTAAACAAGCTATTTCATTTGCTTCTAGTGGCCCGGCGACACTGTGGCAGGCAGCTGGGTGAACTGGGGAGGAGGCTTCCCCTGTCACTCAGTTCAGAGCCCACATGGGTGCCCTCTGCGTTGCCCTGTGGGAAGGCATCTCCTGGTGACAGTGGCTGCTGAGGCAGTCTGAGCACCCAAGGAGCAATGCGGGCACACCTCTGCTTCCAGCTCCCTTGTCTTCACTGCTCCCGACACTTGCAGGGAGATTCCTGGGAGATTTTTCTGCTTCGACTTCTTAAAGCCTGACAGCCTGTGCCCACATCTTCCAAGTCCCCTGGGACCTCTGCTCTGCTTCAGGCTAGGTAGAGGACAGTAACTGCCCAGCACAGTAAGGATCCCATCCGCCCTCACTGCCCTCCCTCCCTGCAGCACAGGCATCCACACCCAGCCAGAGAAAGGCATCGTTTCCCTAGCTTGGGCCACCACTTCATGCTTGCTGCAGCCCTCCCTCACCTTCTTCAAGTGTTATCCTTCCACTTGGTCCTTTCCTATACCCTGGACTGGAACATATTGACAGAAAGGTCTTTTTTCTTCCCATTTGTCTTCCTGGGGACTTTCTCTTGTTATCAGTTCTCAGCAACACAGAGGAGCCAGTCAAAGATCTGAAATGGGCTTCTGCCCAACCAGTTTCCATGGCTCGTTGCATCTCCCCATTATTTTGATGCCCAAGGTCTTGCAGTATGGACCCTATCTGGGGGCTTGAACACGGAGGGATGCTGCCAGTCTGATTTGGCTGCAGTAACCGACATGGTTTTGGTGGGACACCAGTTGTACCATTTCCCCAGGGGATGAGGGCTGACTGGGTACTAGCTTGCTCTGGTCCTTAGGCTCACAGGACACTTATTTTCTCAGAAAGGGTAGTGCTACTATTGAAAGGATAGGAAGGTGGGAAGAGAAAAGATAAATAGAAAATGGAATAGAAACAGATCATGTGCATTAGTCAGCCTTTTCAATGCATAATAAAAAGCATTTATATGAGATTAAATTCAAACCTTGTGTAAGTGAAAGAGAGATGTTGTGCTTACTTTCTGTAAGAGACTGAATTTTATCTAAGCAGCTTTGCATTTTCTAAAAAAAAAGGCACAAATGTTGACAACTCCAAACCTACCTCTCCTACAATTTCTTTTAATAATCTGCTGGCTTCTTCTTACATGCCAAACAGTTTGCTTTCATTTTAAAATCATCAGTTGTTGACTTGCTTCCTTTCTATTGTTGTTTTGTTTTATTGCTTTGCCCTTCAACTGCCCTTCCCTAACACTTTTAATGATATTTTCTCCAATACAGAGAACTTCAGCACTGTTTGGCATTCCTACTTGTAAAAATAAAGTACAAAACGAGGCACATGAAAATATTAATGATTTGTTGTCACACTTTTTAAAGATTGTACTGTTGAGGACAAAAACAGGCACCGGCATGAATGTAAAGAGGCAAAAGTGGAAAAGATAACTACAGCTTATCATGTTGGTGAAATATGTTCATGTAGACTTAATAATTTCTTTGTAAGAATTTGGGAAATCTGTCCACCTTTCTTTGTTCCCTTACTCTAAACATTCATACGATTTCCAGTACTTCATCACTCCCAAGCACTTACTCCCCCCCTAATCTTTTCTCTATCTATTTCTGTATTTTTCATGTGCTATCTACCTAAGATCTTGTGCTAGCTTCCCTCTTCTATTTAGTATTTCATAAATCATTATACAAATTCAAAAGAAAAAGTAGTCTTTTTTCCCTTATGCCCTTAATTGAACCATCTTCTTCCACAGGTTGGAAGGACTCGTTGACAGACACACACACAACCTAGCTGTACTTAATTCCTCCTTTCTGTCACCCCATTTCATTCAGAAAAGAAAAAAGGAATATTGAAACACTATTTAACCTTATTACCACAGCTAGATGAAGCAGTCCCCCCTTGTTTCCCTGTTCCTATGTTACGTGACTCACTTCCTAAGCCAGACACTGTCTCTTTGGTACCTTTTACTTTTGCATGCATTAATGTACATCCCTATACACATGTAATTTCACACTCAGTTTTCTGTACTCTTATGATCCAGAGGTCAGTGTGTGATAAACCATTCCTTAAAAAGTGACAGAAGAGTAAAGGCTCAGATAAGTTTTTAATCTAGGAAGGGAAGAGACTGAGAAGAGAGATAATGAATTTTATATACATAAAAGGTAGTTGCAACAAGGAATGGAGGAGATCTTTTCCATGATCGTTGAGAATAAGACAAGAAAGTGTGTGTTTAACTTTGCAGCAATGGAGCTTAGAAATACCCTTTTTCTAGTTACAGTAGTGAGGCACTGGAATAAATTGCCTCTTAAAAGCATGGACTCTCCAGAAAGGAGACTTGTAAGCACTGGTTAGAAAGCCATTTCCCAGGACTAGCATGTGTGTGATTGATCCTGCTGTGAGACAGAGGTGGGTTAGCTCCCTTTCAATCCTCTGTTTTGTCATTCTTCAGCACTTTGTTGCAAGCAAGTAAACTCATGGGCTAAAGGAAGCAATGTCATATATGAGCAATGACACACAACAAAATACACTATTTGCATCAACCACTGCTAGAGGAAACCTTGTTGGATTTATTCCTGTCCAGGAACAAAGATGAGGTACTATGAGAGATAGTCAAAAGAAATGTCCAAAAAGTCAGAAGAAGAGATAAAGAGAGAATCAATGATACCAAATTAATTACATAAACCAGTGACTATATAAATCAAGAAGAGTGTATGTTTATTATGTGTAGTTTTAGTGTGTTTTAGTATGTTTAACCTATGTTTAGTATGTTAGAAGACTGCAGGAGACATTTTCATGGAGCAGATGAACTACAGGATCTCTTCCTTAGAAATATCCTACTGTATTATGTTGTTGGTAAGAGGCTAAATTACTTTCATTTACTAAATCAATACTGAAGTTCCCATATTTCTCTGTATGCTGTACTTGGGGGACTAGGAGTACCCAGTATATGCTCGTATCAATAGACATATTGGATGAACTGAATATGTTCTGCTATCTGTTTCATCTAGCAGCTCTGCTAACCTGATCTAATGGTCCTTCCTGAACTTTGAATATATGTGAAGCATCTGGCTTTGCTAGGAAAATGAGGCTAAACTGTAGATCTTTGTTTATAAAGCATGAAAGCAGAGTGTGGTGGGGTTAAGCTACTGTCAGAAAAGTTACTCTTTTGCTTAAGATAATCTGTCCCCTTCTCACAAAGACCTTGTGTTTGCCATTTAGACAACACACACAAGCTATGGGTTGGAGTTTTTCAAGGGAAGAATTAGATAATTCTGTTTGTTTATGTGACTGCAAGCTAAGGCCTTGCCCTTTAACTTGTCCTATCACTGTAACAGAAATAAAGAGCTGACCTAGCTCAGGTTTTTGACAGTAATCATGCGTGAGCAGTTTGGCCAAGATCTGATATTGCACTTACTGCCAGGTCACAGGGAGAGAAATCTTGAGGTCTTTTCATTTCTTACATCTTACCTGTGCAACGGAAAGGCAGCTTAGTCAGTGCTGAACAAATGCCAAGATCTGACTAAGGATTTATCTAAAATGAGAGCACAAGAGAAATGTCTTGTTTTGGACACCGTGTTGTTTTGGAGATTTTTTTCAGACTCTAGAGTCACAGAAGTCAGTGGAAGCCCTGCCACAAATTGCAGAGGTCAGGCCCTATTCAGGGTCCAGCCACTTGCCATCAACCTTGCAAAAATCCTCTATGTCACTCCTATGGGGCCATCGACTGAGGCGCTCTAGGAGGAGCCCCTTGGAGCCAGCTCCAGTTATCCCATTTCTTTTACGGGCCAAAACTAAATGGCCTCATCGCTGCTTCTCTCCTATGAGGAGCTTAAACACAACATTGGCTAAAGCAATGACAAGGTTATGTCAGAGACCTCCATTGTGCAGTCTCTGACAAAGACATCCAGGCAATTCCGCTGGATGGTGGCTTTGGTTTACTGTGTGCCCTTTCAGCCAGAGAAGTGTCTGCTCTGTCTGAAGTGCAGCATGATAAAGAGGTCAGAAATAAGTAATACATTTACCCCGTTATTGCAGAGACAGAGCTTAAGTGGCCACAGCTTCAAATGAAAACTCACTTTTGAACCCATGAGTTGGCATAACGATGGGAGTTGCTTGTCATTTTAATGACATCTTTGCAGCGTGCCTGGAGAACCAGAGGGTTAACACAGCTTCGCTTTTCAGAAGGGAACTGCACCACTCTGGTTCGCCTACCTCTCGAAGTGCCTGGGTAGGTTTTCCACAGCTGCGCCAGCCCCCCTGGCCCAGGCACCCCATGCGGGGTGGTGGCGGGGTGGAGGATGCCCTTTGGGGCTGCAGCAGTGTTGTCAGCATGAAGCAGGGCTGCTCACCTGAGTCCTGCCAGTGCTGCACTGGGTGGGGGGAACAACCCACGGCCTCTCCGTGCTGCACTAGTGGGGGCTTTCTCCTTTTCCTTGCAAAGCTCCCCTGCAGGGCAGCTGAGAGCATCCTGGGGAGGGTGAGCGAGCCCCGCGGGGAGGAGGGAGGCGGGGGAGACCGTCCCCTCTCCCTGCTGCTGTTGCTGAAGCTGTGCCGGAGCCGTCGATGTGGCTCCCCAGAGTTAGTTGCTCAGCAACCAGAATCAATTAATATGCTTTGCAGAAAGTGCAGGGGAAGCCCGAGCTGCTGTCAGCGAGAAGGCAGGAGGCTGAGGGTGACTCAGGATCCCACTCCCGCCTGACACCCAGTCGGTCCCACCCCATCCTCTCCAAACCCCCCGTTAGCCACCGTTCTTTATCCCTTTCTCCTTCTCTACAATGACTTAGAGCGTGTGTCCCCAAATCCTTCAGGCAAGGTATCTCCTTGCTCAAGAACTCTCCTGCTTTGAGGGTTTTGCTTTTAGATCTAATTTGTATTTTGGGGTTATTTGTCAAGCTTTCTCCAACACTTTTCTAGAAATTCTAATATTCATGTTCTTTGGGAAGGGAAAGGGACAGCTGATGTTTTTATCAGATGGTTTTAAAGATTCCTCAGGATGAGAAGGGTTGTTTGGTAGCGCACAGTTGAGCAGCAGTAATGAAAATACATCATGTGTGAACTGGGAAAGTTTTTGCCTCTTCCTTTATTACAGGTAATCAGCACTGCATATATGCGACCAAAGAGGTAGTACTGATTGTTGTGAAACACATAGATAATAGAATAAATGAGGAGTAGTTGGGTTTTTTTCTTCTCCTTTTCGGCATAGTAATTTCAGGGCTTCGGTAAGTTATTATTTTCTTTTTTTCTTTCTTTCTTTGATTTTCTTTGGAGTCCCTCTGATGACACCATGAATATGGGAATGAAGAACTTCTTGGAGCTGATTGGAAATGGCATTGCGGAGCTGAAACTTAACTGGAGGAAATATATCTCCTGAAGAAGAAAATATAATGCATTGTAAGGATCTGACTTCTGGTGAAAAATTCAAGCCCAGAGAAAACTTGTCCGCTTTCTTAGGAAGAATGGGTTGGACAATTTTCTTCAATTCCAAAGGATATCTGAATGCCATGCTGAGCTTAATCTCTGCAGCATGCTCTGTGCTTCTCATCTCTTCCTGATGCACTGCATGGTAAGGCCTTTTTCCTTCCTTTTAATAATAACCATATTTCTGTTATGGTGAGAGGTAAAAATAATAGCAATAATCAAATGAAAATTGAAAAAATGTAGAAAGCTAACAAAAGAACCTTTGTTTGTATGGTTGTTTCCAGGAGCAAGTGTCCTGATTACTGCAGCAGCTTTGTAAGATCATTTCTGTCTTTCTCCCTTGCTTTGTGATGGTGTGTATGTGCGTGTGTGTGTTTGTGCACACCTGTGCTGTCATTTGCACTTGGACTGGAACATCAGTAGCTGTATTGTACATATTTCCATGCTAAAGAGGATGTTTAAGAATTTGCTTTGATATTTCTCTCTCTTTTTCCCTCCCTCCATTCCCCTCCTCCTGCCTCCTCTTTCTCTCCCTCTGTCTGTCTCTCTGGGGTCATGGTGCTATACCTTCCCTGCACCTCAGTCATGCACTGACCACTAGAAGGCAAAAATAGAAGGTAAAAGAAATCCTGTATCAATGTAAGAATAGTTCTGAAAAAGTATTATCTGAGTAAATAAAAGCTACAGAAGGGTTTTGAATGTCTGCAAGATCTGCAGGTACAAAAGATTTACTTTATTTTGTTTCCCATGGGAAACAAATATGGAATGAAGACTTGGATGCTGTGTTTTAGATAGTGGGAGGCAGATCCTCTTACACATGCCAGAAAGCCAAAAAATCACCACTGTGAATTATGACAATGTTACTCTTGATGACCCAAGTCATAAAATAAGCAAACCAGTACGAGATGTTCTCATATCAAGTAATTTTTGTCATGTATTATTGGGGAGTTGAGAATTATTATAAATAGCTTCAGTGGATGTTGCAAGATATTTTTCATTAACAGCTGTAATGTGCTTTCATCTTTCTGGATGAAAGGTGCTAGGGGAGTGCAAGGTGATGTTATTAACTGACTACCCGACTTACCAAAATTTAGGGTCATTATCAGGAAATTGCCAAGCAGATCAGGAATTATATAGTGAGTTCACTGAGATGGATGAACAGGTTAGTTTTCCAGAAAGGCTGGTTTACTTGGATCTCTCTTTCAGAAATTAGGGTAGAACTAAAAAATGAAAGAGTGGTGATGTGAAATATATATATTTTCTTATGCATTCTGGTTGATCACTGGGTTTGGAAGAGGGAAAGTTGAGCGCCTCTTGAGGAGCAGACTGTGGTAAGGGCCTGCCCCCGCTCTGAGGGTAATCACTCACAAATCCCACTGCTTTTGATGGGTTAGAAAAGGACCAGGAGCAGGTTTGTGTGGCAGTTGTCACAGGCTGTCCAGCTGGGTATGAAGGTGATGGGTTCCTGGCAGCAGGTTTTGAGGGTGAGAGGGATGCAAGAGCCAAAGCAAAAAGGCCAGGCCAGGTCATGCCAGGACTCATGAACAAGAATCAGAGCTTAAATCCTATTCAAAAGATGGAATTTTGTGGTAGTTCCCAATACATCTCCTCCTTGTATGATGAAGGAGTCCCTAAGACAGTTTTTAGAGGCAGAATGGTAATGCAGCTTTTTCAAATCACTGCAGCAGGAGGAAACAGAGATGATACAAACACTATTTATTGTCACACTATTATTCCTGTAATGTGGCAATTTTTCAGTAGGGTTCAGAGGAACCAGCCTTGATTTTAGGAGTAAAGGTTCAAAATATGCATATATGTGCATTGAAGTAGATTTTTTGTGTATTTTGCCATCTAAAATGTGACTAGTATAAGAGCCAATAAGGAAAACTGAGGAAGGACAACACAACCCATAAATGTCATCTTCCAAACTTCATTGTTGAAAGAAGCTCTTACTTGTGGAAGTAGTCCCCTCAGCTCTTTATGTGAACAAGGACTGCATCCTAAATTCAAGTTTCCCATTGCAAATCTCTCCTCACATCAGCAGTTCTATTTCAATCAATGGGACAAGTCTTATGAGTAAGAACTACTCATGTGAATAAATTATGAAAGGTTTTATAAGACCAGGCTCTTTGATCGTCATGGCAACAGATTTATTAGGCTTCGGGCATAATTTGTATTTCCCTTCTAAACAAAATCATTTTTCCTTTTACCCATGTGAATCCTTTTGCCTTGTAATTAGGACAAGAAAAATAGGTTAATTACATTCTTAAAGATCATGCAACTGTACAGATACATTGTTAGTGAAGAGTTATCAGAGTATGCAAAAATTTACTGTTATTAGTGGTCTCCAAATCCGAGAGAAGTGTATTCTTACTGGAATCATTCATTGCCTTATTTATTTTTCTGACAGTATTAACATTGTTACTAGGTATTGTCAATTCTTCCGGCAACTCATAAAAAAAAAAAAGAAAAAAAAAGAATCCCTTTAAAATATCACTGAACTTATAAAAGTAATCACTATTATTAAGTTCAAGGATACTTACCAAGCTTTCTACTACATTAAATATATTCATTTTTTAGTTAATACATGATGTTTAGCTCTTTAGTTGATCAAGGAACGTATTTATCTTTAGGGTATAGAAACACAATATGAAGTCATAATTGTAGTAAACTTCCTACAGAATATAGAGATATATTGAAATAGGAAGCATAAAATCATCTGGATTTTCTTTCCCTGTGCAATTTTGCATGCTTATAAATGCCTATATTATTAGGATATATATTACACAGCAAGTAATATTTCCTTCACTGTAATTTGTAAAGAACAGTTCCTTTTCAGAATACAGTGCATAAGAATTTTTTTGTGCTAGGTTATGCATTATGGAAGAAAGAAGAAATATTAGAAAAAGCAAGCATAGCAACCTTTAAAATGTATCCAGTACACTAGTGCAGCAATAGGTTCGTTTGTTTCTTTTATGAAACACGTTAAACCATGACACCCTATAATAGCAATATATATGTAGCAAGAATAGTGGATTATTTTCTAAAGAGTGTGTGATTTTGAAAGAGAAGGTTTTGCACGATACAGGATGTTTGTTGTCTTTAGCAGACATTCTGTCAATGATTTGCTGTGACTTAGAACTCTTCCTTTAGTGACATTTTTAATCATTTATTTTAAACATTTGCACAACAGCTGTATTTGGCTTTCTCTGTCAATTCTAAAGCAAGTAAAATTAGTAATTTCCTTTTCTTTTAAGATACTATTCAATAAAGGTCTGATGCTGAAAACACATGTATTTCATTTCAGTCCACTGAACTGTTTCTTTAGATAAACTATGTGAATTAGAGCTTGAACCATCTGCATTATCAGGGAAGTTATACTGAACAGTGGAAATACTTTCCACACTTACAGCAAGTATTTCTAGTCAAGAAAAATGTACTTTAATAATACAACACATAAGAAGTTCCTGTACTTGGAATGTCTTGAGCTGTCTTGATTCAAGATCCAGCAAAAACCTGATTTTTGAAAGGCCCGCAAAAAAACCCAAAACAAAACCAAATGAGTCTTAAACTTTTGTTGTTTAAACATAAATAGCCACAGAAAGAATATTTATCTGACAAGAAATTTCAGTACATCAGCATCTGTGTTTTTAATTAACCAGGATAAAAAATTGAAAAGGCATAATGTTTTTAAAAAATTAAAAGCTCTAAAAATTTATATGTATGTGAATACTGATTTCAAAATGACACAACATTTCATTTTAACATTTTTAATTAGACTTTCATTTGCTACAAAAAATTGTACTGGGATCTGTTTATCTGTTTCTCTCAGTGAAAATTTGCAACTCAAATTTTTTTTTTTGACAGGGAAATGTTTTGTTATATATTTTTTAACTAGATCTGTTATAGCTGTCCCAATATTTATTGGCTCTCACAGGTCAGCTCTTTAATTAGAAGCTCTCTGAAGGGCCATCTTTAGCACTACGTGTTGTATAGCCCCATATTACTAATACTGAACAGCACTTCTTACCAGGTCTGTGGCAGATGTAAGCTCTGATTGCGATTCCTTCCTTTAATTCTCTTGTGTCTTCAACAAAAAGCAGGCATCCGTTTTGCTGAGAGTTTTACAGATACCAGAAGAAGTAGTTTCTACTACAAAAACCTTCAAGAGGCCTTCAAAAGGCATGCAGGCAAGGAGTAGAATTAATTGAGTATTAATATCCTTATTAAATAGATAAGGAACTGAGGAACAAAGAAACCGCCCAAAGCTATACTGGCAAGGGAAGAGTTTGGAATTGAACCCAAATGTCCTTATTCTCAGTTCACCGCTATCCCTGCAAGGTTGCTCTTCATTTTGTTCATTTTTTTGCTTAATGACTTGCATTTGGACTTTTAAGTTAATACTAGTTGAAGTATCAAATGTGAAAGGGAATTATTGATGCGTACTTCCTTCCCAGTCTGAAACAGTTGTCCTAAAAATTCTTTTTTCTTTCCTGAGCCATTCTGTTTGAATGTAACCATTAATTATGTAATTGCTTTACTACACAGGGGAAGTATATCCTAGATTAAAGAGAATATTACTAAATAGAAATATCCTAAACATGCCATACAGTTTCTGGGGGATGTACATGTGTATCTGTTTATGCTGTCAGGGTATAGGGATAGCTGTGGGGGTATGTAATGGTTTTGAGGGCTCCCGGTAAGTGAATCAAATTTCAACACAGAAAAAAATTCAGTTAAAACGTAAAAAGACTGATGATTTGCTATCTAGAATTCACACAGGTCATTATGAATCCAGCACTTGTGCACAAAAAGATGACACAGAGAATATGGTACCTAACAGTGATTCTTATTAACTCCAGTATGCCTCCTCTGTCCAAGGTAATCTTTCAGCCTTTTATCCACTTTATGAAAAAGGAAAAGACAGTTTGTACAAAAACTACTTAGCTGCTAAAATTACATCTGAAGTTGGGGAAAAGTATCTGCCTTGGCATCTTACTGTAAACCCAGGAAAATTTTGTACATGTCAAGAAGGAAAAAAAGCTTTTTACAAATGTGCCAGAGTTTTGGAATGAGTTCTGCAGCAGAATATCCCAGAAGCTTAAGGGGTATCTGCCTCACCCTGGTCTATTTATACAGCTCCAAGTGTAACACACCTCTGGATGCTGACAGGTACCGTACTTACCCAATTACCCAATGACATATTAATGTAGAAGAGTATGAAACTCTGATTAAAAGCAGTACTTCCACTGGAAACCTCATCTCATTTGTGTTTTATTCCTGAGAAATGTTAAGAAGATAACTTGAAATACACCCTACTGCATCAAGTACACTATTTTTTTGACATGAACTTTTTACTGGCTTACAAAGGAAAAGGGTTAAAAAGGAATGCCTTAGTCAATATGTACCCCATTATAGTGAGCAATTACATAACTTGCTTCAGAATACTGTTCTCCAATGCACAGAGCTCAGGTCAGACAGGAGGATCACCCGTGCTCTATTTTCATCAGCAGTGATGGTGCACAGGGTCGTCCCCAGCCTACCGCAGCCCTCCATTCTAAACTAGACCTAATGTTATCTGTAAATATCACAAAAGAGGTTCTGAAAGGCTTTTCCAGTTAAGCTGGCAATTTTTCCATGGAATCTTGGATATTAGAACACACAAAAGTGTTTAAGTTCAAACACATGCTGGTGTTTAAGAACTTAACATGTCATATGGCCCCTAGTTCTTTTTTAGACCAGGGGGGGTTAAGGATCCAAATACCTTTGAGGATCTGAGCATGGGGTTTATAATATTTTTATATTTTCTACAACATTAATAGATCAGGAAAGTAAATCTAATGATTATAGTAGGGTAATTATTGAACTTTGACAGGTAAGGTGGTTTTTAGTTGGCTAAGAAACGTTGGAGAACCACGGAAGTCCATGAACATAAATAAAGAATTTCATTCATGGTAAGAGCCTCAGAAAAAAAAGGCCTGGAGAAAAGTTGATGAGCCAGAGAGATCAGTAAGCTTTGAGGAAATAAGAGATTGCAAAAAGGGTAAAGGATGCCTGGTACATCTCTTTATGAGAAAACAGAGTGGAAGAATGCCTGTTCCAGTTTTCAACCAAGCTAGACAGAAAACCATGGTGTGAGTAGGAAACAATGTGGTGTTTGTGAATATAAATCATACCTTAATAGTTTGTTACATGTTTAATGAGGATATTAATGCAGTGCATATTCTTAACTTCTGAATTCTGAAAATTTGGGACTTACCATTTTACACATATGTCTTTAGATATTGAAAAGCTTCACTTTCTCCTCCATGTGAAACTGATATATTTGATGAGAAAAATTAGGACTTTACTTTGATGCATCCCAAAACCTAGCAATACTGTCTGTGAAGTGAGAGGTTACTGAACTATGTTAAGAGTACCAGAAACTTTCCTTTAAGGAAGGCAAGTCTGATGCTTGAAAACAAAACCATTTAACTTTTTGGATGAGAAAGCAGATGGCAAGGGTGTTTATTAAGACCTGTGACCTGTGTGTTGTTGGAATTTCTTTTTTACTTTGTGCCTAAACCAAAAACTGGTTGAAAGGTTTTTGTTCAGATATTCACAGCAAATGTAACTTTTTGCTGAATATAGAAGCAGTACAAAATACTTAGCAGGAGAAGGTAGGATTTTGGAAGGGCTTTTAAAGCATTCTTGAAAGTGGCTCTTAATGGATGACCACAATGGCCCTTAGGGTAGTATTGTTTCTGTATTGCTGAACATAGTACTTGTTCTCTATCTGTATTAATCAAAGCTAGAAAACAAAGCTTTCCTTAGGAAGAGTAATCCGTTTCACTGATGTCGTATCCATTTGTTTTGGGTTCCTGTGTTTTCATTCCATAGCAAATGCTTTACGTTGCATCAAAATGCTCTTGAGCTTGGCACAGCTGGATGCGTTCTCAAAACACTGCTATGGAAATGTGTGACTGTCTACATTGTACCTGCTCCTTTGGAGCCACTCTGAGATATTGTTAACTCAGTATAAAGGAAACAGCATCTTTGACATGACTTCGTTTAATGCTCAGTGTTTCAATGTGTCATGTCACTGGGAACATCCTGAGTGTGCAATGTGATGTACCTTGTAATATGGTTTTAATATCACTAGCACATCAGAGCTGATTGAGGAAGGGTTGGTCTGTCAATTCTGCTCCTAATTGTTATCCCTTAAATTCTGCATCTGTTCATGTGCTTTCTAATGGAATTGTAAGGGATCACAAGGTATCTTTGGGTCTAGTCATTGTCCCCACCCTGAAAACCATGCAATGGATGTTTAATGCAGAAGGGCCCACAGAGCATCTGCTCCATCCATTCATGCTCACCACAAAATAATTCCAGTCCTCCTCACTGAATTTTAGTAAGCTCGTAAAAGACCACAAGTCACATCTGCAATGTTTCACAAGAGGAGATAGATCAAAAGCATCACTAAAACCTTATATTCCTTTGGGGGGGGGGGGGGGGAAGTAAGTAGATCATGCCTAATGATACAGAGAGAATCCTCCAATAGTTTTGCTGAATCCGCCTTCAAATTCATTTGTGATTTCTCATCCAGCTTTCAGTTGATTTATCAGTACATGAAGAAGGCATACCAAATGGGCATCACAGGGATTTTAACATCAGAAACACTAGTGCTCCCTACCTCACAACCTGTTCCTACCCACAGCCCTTCTCTGGAGCCTCACATGGAAGTGCAGCATCTCCCTGCAGAAGTTAAGTTGCGCGTGAAGAGAGAAACAACCTTTCTGGATCCTTGCAGATTAAGCATGGGAGCAGTACAGAGTGAATATGATGCAAACAGACAGGATCAATAAGCAATTTCCTTCATAAAACAGAGGAGACCTTCCTGACATCAGTTCTTTAGGGATAAATCCCAAACATTTTTACCAATTTACAACACATGAATTACTATATATCTTAAGAATCCAGTGGCATGTCCTCCTTGCCCACACATCTCTAGCAGGTGCCTGTACAGACGCATCTTCCCTTGACCCTTTTTGTGTCTATCCCAGTCCATTTGGACACACGTCACTAACCCCCATGACAGTGTATCCGGGCACATCCATCCATTGCATGCATGTATGAACTGAGCCTCTCACCCCTTTGGTGCATACATGCATGCCCCTCCTGCAGAGAGACACAGCTATGGGATCACTCCCTGTCCTACCTCTCCAGGGACCTGATCTCCCAGTCCCCTGTGGCTTATGGACAACTCCTCAGCCCTCAGTGATAGTGCTAAGAACAGACCCCTCAGCAACATAAATGATGTGTGCACAAATGATGTCTCCCAGGTGATTAAACAAAAGAGCCATCATGGCCTCATGGGCCATGGCCATGTCCCAGTTTCTCTCTTGGTCTATGAGCTCTGTCAGTATGATCTTGTGGGCCATATCCATCACAGATCCTTACCGCTCCTCAATGCAAAGCCCAAGCCTTGTGCACAGGACTCAACTTTCACCCATGTGTTAGTATATGATGACTGCTACTGCTTTTAGAAGTAGATCCCACTGAAATGCAATGAGTTGAGACGCTTTGAATAGCTGTTTGGGTAAGGAAATTGCAACCAGGTAGGACTTTTCCACTTCAGCTACTTGATTTGCTCTACACTTTGGGTGTGAAATGCAGTGCTTTGCACATGAATGTGCCTGCGTCCTCTGTGCTGGGGTGAGAGCTACCATCCTCCTTGGGATTGTCACAACTGGTGTGAATTGAAGAGGATCCAGGAAATCTGCACTTAAGAAAGTCCCCATAGCCTCGGTTCCCCACAGACGAAAATGGCCAGGCCAAAGCTGCTATCTGCTTCACACTTCTTTTTCTTCTGGTCTGGAGGTATGAAGTCCCACCCCCTCCTGTGCTTTTGTAAGATGTAAAGATGCTGGGTTCTCCTGGATATCGGGTTACAACCACTGTGTGAGTCAGCTTCCAGATCTGTTCATCAGGGCTACTGAACCTTGCTTGTGTGTCCCAAGGTGAGGATTAATCTGTTAATGTTTGTAAAAAGCTATGTAAATGATCTGTATCATGCTGACAGGTCAAGTACTGCATTGCTCACTGGCTGCTCCTCCTGATAGTTTAAGACATATGCCAAACAATGTCTACACTTTCAGATGGTGTTCGCTGATGTAGCTTGACTGGCTTAACCCTCTCAGGATTTGGCCCTACTTCTTCTAGCTTACTGATTGGGTCCTACAGCACAAATACACAAGGCTGATGCTTTTTCACATAACCTAGAATACAATAAATACATTGATTTATGCTTGTGCAAGACCATGAGCTCAAAGGAAACCTCTTGGATCTATTATAGCGCATGTAAAATTCAGGTCCTGAAGGACACATGGAAAGCAACGAGGCTGAGCAGAGCTCGGTGCTCTGCTTGGCTGTGGGCAAGAGGTAGCAGCAGAAGCTGCTTCTGCGAGCTGTTGGCAGGATTTGGCCCTGCTGCACCCGCAGGAGCTGCAGGTGCTCCAAACGGCCGCGAGGCTCAGCACGAGCCTCTCTGAGAATGTGAACCCTACCTAAGAGGAGGGTATGCTTGAAATTTGGGAGCCTTTTTGTCTTGTGCTTATCACATAGATTGCAGCTATTATCAGTTATTGAGATCAGGGCCTGACAGTGGTAGATACTGTACAAACAGTAAGAGAAACAGCCTCTTCTAGAGAATTAAATTCTAAGTGAATGCAACTTCCATAGCTGACTCTGTAAGCATACAGAACAACAGAAGGTGGCCAAAAGGTGAGTAACTAGTTTCACTGGCTGCTTTACCACATGCCTGGTCCCAGTTATCAGCATTACATGTGGATTTTTATGTTGATTTTTGGTATGAATGATTAATACTTTCATTATTTTTAATGCTTTTTGTAGTGAAGATCATCTTTGCTGATGTCTCTGTGGGTGTATCTATACTTTTCCTTAAATACCTAAGCTAGAAAGCAATGCTGCAGCATGAGGCAGGGGCTGTTCTCGGTACAATCTGTTACTAAACAAGAGTAGGACAGCCAAAAGAAAGGGACTTTCTGTGAATCTTCATTGTCACATGGTCCTCTTCTTGGAGGCTACTGGAGCTGATAACTTACTATTATTTTCAGGGGCTAACACAGGGATATGGGGTCAATACATATGCTAGCAATTTGGGTGATTAAGTTATGAAAAAGTATTTTTTGTTTCTGCCACTATTGCTTGTCTGGGAAACTTTTGTTTTCAAAGCCTAATTCAGTACCTGGTGGAGTCAGCAAGAATTGTGCCACTGATTTCTTCCACAGCTGGATCACACCACTGGCTGGTTTCATCATCACTACACGTACAAGTTGCTGTGGTAGAAAATATGAACAGACTGTGGCTTTGCTTTTTGTTTCTTTACTTAAAACTTTATTTTCCTGCTTCAGACATGTATCTGCCACTTACTTAGGGCTTCAGCAAATGTTCAGGGCATATCTCTGTGTCTCTATACAATATCTTTGCACGCAAATCTCCACTGGTATTAGCAGACCTGCTCTGCAACTGGATATCTCCAAGATTTAGTACATCTTGTTTAGTTTCACTCAAACAGTCTGTTTGTCAGCCACAAAAATCCATGAAAATGATTGACAATGAAAGGAACTGATTTCTTCTTCCTCCTCATAAAATGACTGCATTTGTCCATTTAGGGTATTTATTTATACTTGTACTAAACAACCTGTATAAATGTACCCAGCTGGCATTGATCTAGCTGGATTAAGTAATAGGCAGAGGAAAGATGGTAGGGTGTGGGGTTCGGGGTGCATCTAATGGATGTAACAGGACTGTGGCTGTGGTTTCAGGTAGCTGCTCCTCATGGGGGGTGCAGGCCCTTGTACTTTCTAGGAGACATCTGCTCCCACACGGCTATGTTGGAGCTACCTCGGCACAGTCATGTGTGCAGCAGTCCTTCAACTGCAGCAGAGATATAGCTGATGTCATATAAATGACTGCAAGTTGGAACAGAAGGAATTTATAAGCCATGTTTGGGAGGTTTTAAATACCTTGTTTACTGTGCTGTTAAAAAAAAAAGTGTAAAATTATAACAAAATAATGAAGACCAAACATCAGTAAATCTTCTAGTGTTTACAGTTTTGACAGTAAAATGACATAGAAAAAACCACAAAATTAGCATGTACAAGAAGTCAGGAATGAGAAAACAGAAGGAAGGCAACAGAGACTTGTGCTAACAGAGGGATTATGGCTCTTGAGAGAGGGCAATGTGCCATCTATGAAGAGCAGTCATTTTTGCAAATCTCTGTTTTCCTGGTTAGCAATTATCACCTGGCAACAGCGAGGGAGAGGCAGCCCATACAGTGCTTTGACAAGGTGGAATCATGTGCTTTAATGGAATGTTTGGTAGCTCTGCACAGCATCCCCCAGCAGCACATACCTGGGAAAAGAGTGTTAATGAGCGGGAGGACAGAGACACAGTTTCTCAGAGCTGGGATTGTTTATGCTGACCAACTTCCCAACTGCAAAAGGTGTCCCCATGCTCACAGAGGTGCCCCCCGGGACCCCAGGGGCCCTAACTCCCCAGTCCCCACCTGGTGCTTTGGCCACTCAGCCATTCTTCCTGTGATAGGGAACAGTGTACAGCAAAAATATTATTGCAAGTGCGGTGTGGAAGAGTTTGTTCTTAACTGGTTGTGAAGTGTGTGGAGGGTGGCACAGTCATGATGCTGGTGGAGCATGGTGTACGCGCAGGTATGTATGAGAAAGACATTCTGTCCTTAATTATTTGCAAATACCTACATGTGGTGAAGTGTTATACATTTGTAAATCGTGCACATTTTCTCCTCGGTAATGTTTATTTTAGCCCCAGGGAGAGTGCAGAGAGCATAGCCCATGACCAGAGCACACGACTTCGTCAGAGGAGGGAAGTTCTAGCAGGGAGCGCAGCTACCGTATACCCTTGACCGATGAACGGTACGTCTCTATCGGGGAAGGTCGTCCTCTTCGACCGAGCGCGCAGCTTCGGGAGGGACGCACATGGAGCGGTGAGGGAGGAAGGGGACACCCGCCTAGCCAGCCAGATCAGCCGAATCAACCCTGGCGATCAATGGGGTGACAGATGTCGCAGCCAGATCGCCCTCACATCCAAGTTACCCAGCCTCACTGACAGACTTTTATGAAGGGTTTCCCAAGGCCAGGCTGCAGCAGTGCATCACTACAGATATGCTTTTGACATTTGTAGTCCAAGAAGCAGCAGTATTCAAAGTAAAACACCACCAGTGGGTTTCCATAAGAAGCCTGATTCTTGGATTATTTGTGGGGGTTTGAACGTAGCTATGAGTTGTACAACTCTAAGCTTTCTTTTGGAAGGATTCCACCAGCCTACATCCATCTTCTCTTCCCCTACCCCGAGCACAGTGAGCCACAGCAACACTGCTTTGCTCTGCAACCTACCTGCATCCACCCCCTGACAGTGAGCAGCTCCTGTTTTGGCTTGAACCCTCCAAGCAAGCTCCAGTGAAGAAAGGACTGGAGAAAAGAAGTAGGAATTGGGAGCAACTGGAAGAGAGTCATGAGCTTGGGAAGACAGACTTAGGAGTCCTCTGAAAGCTTTCTTTCAGAAATAAGCCAAAAAATGCTGCTGGCCAAACCTTATCTTTCTGAAAATTTGACAGAATTAATTTATTTTCCATAAAATAGATCTTCCTTTTGGAAAAATAACTGGAGTCTCTCTACTAACCCATGCAGAATAGATTGTCCAGTTTTCCTATGGCTGCTGCCATAGGTTCTAGTCTGATTATAGGCATGAAATGTAGGCAAGTGTAATTATGATGCAGGCAGATTTACGTGTCTCCAGAAAGGTTTTCAAATAACAAAAAGAATATAAATATTGGATCTATGGAAAGAATATGTCCATTATTAAAATCAACCCACAAGCTTGTGTTATGAAAAGGCTTTCTTCTTCAACACAGCTGTCAGCCCCGCTGAGATTTTAAATTGGAGTTTGTCTAGTGTACATCTCACTTTCTATTTAAAAAGCAAAGTCAAAAGCATTAAACTTTTGTCTTGGGTTTTTACAATACAGGAAAGCTAATATAATTGCTGTACTAATATAGAGTTATGAGCTTTTATGATCTCCATTTTTTGGCAAAGAAAAGTTACGTCTTTTGATTCATGGAATAAGACATTTCTCTATTTAAATTTGCCATACGCTTTCTCTTCAGGAAAAAATCTTCATCCCATCCTCTCCTCTGGACCATTTGGCATAGCTCTTTGGTTTGTAACTGCCTGTGCTTCACTCGAGAGCTGGCTGCATTTCAGTCACCAGCCACTGTGCAAAGTTTCTGTGTGAATTATTGGAGTGTGCTTGGCATTTGGAGATCTAAGAATTGAAAAGTACGGTTCAAATGTCAGACTGCAACTTGAAAGGCTTCCAGAGATGCAGAGCCAGGTCTGTGGTCTGACTGAGGCAATGCCCATGCCAAACTCAACAGAAGAAGTCTCTGGGTGACAAAAGGATGTCCCCTGTCAGACCCGTGACATGGGCAACATGGCTTCCAGCTTCAGCATAAAAAAGAGTGGTTCAGAGGGTGACACAAAGTCCCAACCCTGTGAGGAGAACAAGGGTCGGATATGTTACCTGTGTCAGTGATGTTGAGAAGAAGCTAAGGACTGATAGGATAAACAAAATAGGACTTAGCTTGAGTTCTTAAGTTAGACAGGCTTGTGTGAGTGCAATTAACCGGCTGGGAAGTCTTTGGAGAAAAACGACTTCAAACAAAGAGAAATCTTTGGAAGGTTGTTTCTGTATCAGGAGGAAATGGAGAGGAATTTAGTTTAAGGATGTTTTTCTGAGTTGTGTGAATGTATTTTCAATCATCATTGGCATTGACTAACACTGAATTGACAGGACAGTGTCATTATTAATGCTTTATTCATCTTCTTCTTTGGCAAAATAGTATGTATAATAGCAAAAAAGAGGGAAATTGCACATTTTATTTGGTTTTTTGTACCCCTCCTTGGAGTCCCTAGCGCCATAGATCAATTGCTAGTGTTTAGTGATGTCCTGCCCAAAAGTGTAGGGCCTGTGGGTGGGTCTTCTATGGCTGACACTTGTACAGTGCATAACCTAAGATGACACTGATCCTTGCAGCCTTATGGGAATAATATTTTC
>NW_008824653.1:239224-247248 GCF_000699105.1 Pygoscelis adeliae
TGTTTTCTTCGATGTATGGTGTTACATGCCCAAACACTTTTTTCATCATCTTGAGCGTATGTCCTACATTTCCTCTCTGCTCTTTTTGTTGCATGGTTTTGATTGTAGCCAACAGCAAAGGTCAAAAGACATTTTACCATTTCTATTTCTATGTTTCTGTTAAGCTGAATTAAATTGTTGGTGCTGCAAAGTGACTTGTTAAAAAGCTTACGCTGCAAGACTTCAACTGGTATAAACTGAAGCTGAGCTGCATCAGGTTAAACCAGATGGTCCAGAGAGACAACGTGGTCCAAAGAATAGGGTACTGATCTGGAAATCAAGAAAAATAGTTCGGTTCTCTGGAGCTTCAATGGGCAGCTTCATGAATTTAGATAAAGTTTTTTATCTTGCTCTGCCTCAGGTTTTCTGGATGGGTGGTAGAGTGATGCTGTATTTTAAAGCACTTTGCACATTCAATTTTTCAATCACGTAGTATTATTCCTTTCACATCTAACATCAATCAGTACAACTGCCTGTTTAATTTACATTACAGATAGGTTCTGAAATCATAATATCTAGGAATGTTATGGTATCACTGAATAGGTTAATTATGTTTATCAGTGTCTGTGAGTATTCACTAGAAGGTATCATTTCTCAGTCCACAATTGAACCAGCACTGAGTTTTGCCCATTAAACAGCCTTCCATTTCTTTCCTATGTAGTAAAACAAATCCAATAGTTTTCTTAGAGTATAAATGATTCCTATCAGAATTTTCAGGTTAACCTGAACTAATATTTAGTTCAATCTTTTAAATTAGCCCTCAAATGGCCTTTGGAGAAGTTTGGGCCAAGTGTCTTCTTTCTTTTTTTTTTTTTTTTAATCCCAGATATGTGACTCATGCAGGATCTTCAATTTTTTTCTGTTAGAATTTCCTTAAATGTAATGAACTGGCAATACCTGAATATCTCTTCTATGATTAGTGCTCATTTCCCAATTTTGCTTCATGAGGAAAGTCCTTTCTATCACCAGAACCTGAAGAACATTGTTTCACTGCAGGGCTGACGTCTTCTGTGGCTTTTAAATGGTCCATGACCACAAGCTTTTTTTTTCACTGGTATGCTCATTTCTCCCAGTGACCTCACCCCAGCACTCCTTGATGCTGTCTTACGACATGAAAGGGGAAGAAATGGACAAACATCTCCCTAGATGTCTTTAAAAATACGAGTAGAGCCAAATAGATACTTTACAAATGTGAGCGAAGTATCTTAACTGAGAAAGCATCAGTCCTATAGAGATGGTATGACAGTTGCTGAATAGAAAACAGGTCTGTGTGAACACACAGAATATCTTGGGCAACAATTCATAACAGATAAACACTTTGTTTTGAAAATTAAGTTGAAAGAAACATTACCAACCTACTGTTTCTAGGCATGTTGCTATTCATTTACTTATCACACCAGCTCAGTGGGACTTGGTGCTCTCCCTGTGTGTTATAAGGACTCTGGGACTTACACACAATCATTTCCAATGATCAATAATACAGATACTATGAATATTTTATTTATTATTAGCAGCCTCTTTATTGCCAGCAATATTTTTAAAGAATCCATTATATGTTAAAAAAATCAGGGTTAAATTTGGCTCTCTGCTCTGGGGGCATAAATCCAGATTAGCTTTCCTTTTAACAGTAATTTTACGCAAGGTTTTGTGAACGGAATTTGGCTTGGTGTCCGTTGAAGAAAAATGTAGCAAAATATACATTCCTCTCCCTAAATCCTTAAGAAGAATTACCAATATGCTACTGAACACTCTTAATACAAGAAAGCAGTGAAATATTTTCAGTTTTGTGGCTATGCTCTTGGTCTTATTCACATTTTATATGGGCATTGTTTTAAATTACTGGCACTACATTAGAGTATGTCAACATGCATCATATAAACAGATACAATTTGCCATGACCTTGAGGCAACATGATATGTATGTTGCATTACATTAGCTATCAAAATACGTTCCTTATATAGTACAGTACCCACTGCAGGCAGAGAAGAACATGGGTTGTTAGGCATACTGTGTAGAGTTGGAAGACATATGCAAATAATCTCTCCAGATCTATAGCCACATAATTTGTATCTTTTTAAAGAGAATAGGAATAAGCTATAGGGAAAAAAAAAAAATCCAAATGGCTTTGCTCCATGTGCAAGGTGACCTCCTTTGCTGAACAGTGGAAACCTCTGAACATCAGGAAGCGCGTTACTGTGAGAGCGACCGAGCACTGGCACAGGTTTCCCAGAGAGGTTGTGGAGTCCCCAGCCTTGGAGATATTGAAAAGCTGTCTGGGCATGGTCCCGGGCAACCAGCTGTAGGTGGCCCTGCTTGAGCAAGGGGGTTGGACCAGGCAATCTCCAGACGTCCCTTCCAACCTCAACCATTCTGTGACTCTCTGATATCCACAGCTCACAATAGCGAGCACTTATAACAATGCACCAGTGCACAGGGCTTAGGAAATCCAGCTCTTCCCATACTCCTTTCTTCACTGCCATCCTGATGGCCTTGCCAGAGCATTTGGTGAGTTAATCGTGACCTTTTCACTCCCAAATCCCACTTCTCTGCTGTGCCACAGAACTCTACCCCAAGCACTGAAGAGGAGAGGTGTCACCTCACTCGTGTGTTTTCCCAAATGTGCTACTCCCCACACAGCCAGCATGTTTCCCCAGGAGTGTGGGACCTGCACAAGTGGAGCTGCCGCCTCTCCCGCATGCCATGCTTGCTCTGAGCACAAGCTAGAGGGGCAACTGCTCCTGTGGATCGAGGGCCTGGCTCTCCTGGCTGTGCTGGGTTTGTGCAAATTGACCTTCAGCAGCTCGCTTCAACCTTCTGTTCTTTCCTCCTCCTTCTCATACTTTGTACTGTTGTAATTGTGTAAGCTGCTTGGGCTAGGTATCATTCTCGCTATCTGTGTCTGGTTTCTAGCCCAGCCGTCAGCAGGGGTTGCTGCATGCTGCTGCAATATAAATGACTAATGATGATGATAAAAGGTGTGGGAGTTGGTTGCCTGGAGTGTTATCCTACTTTGATAACTTTTATAAACTAGCTTCTTCCCTCAAATTATCTGTTATTTTATCTTATTAGGTCTAATATTTTAAAAGCGCCAAGGGATTTTCGGCTGCCTCCATTTTTGAATGCTTATCCCAGGACTTTGAAAGAGGCTTTGAAATTTTCAGAGTTTGAATGGTGTTGCTGTCACGGTGCCAGTAGCCTTCAGTGTGAGTTGCAGGTTATTGGCACCTTTAAGAGTCAACTGCAACTGTGTCCTAAAAGAGGCATTCAATAGGGAAATGCTCTATTTTTAAATTTGGGCTGATATAGGTAATAATTACACACAAAACAGTATGTGAAAAGAACATTATCAAGGTTGCACAGCTCAGCACTTGAAGCTAAGAAATGCTGCAAGTAAAATTGTCTCTACTCCATTAATTTGCCACCTTGCACAGGTGCATCAGTCACGGACTATTTTTGCCCAGGATCTGAGTCTCGCTTGGTGCGCATAATAGATGACACAGTTCATGAGTTCAATACTTGATTTTCTTTCACTGTTCAATGCATAGCTCAGACTCTGCTGTGAAAGCAAGATTATTTCCTGCTGGGGCATTCCAGGGTGTCCCACCATGCAGGTCCTTGCCACCTGCAAAACTGACTTATTTCCATTTACAGCATCTTAATAGCAATTCTGGGTATCATTACTCCCTAGTACAGCTGGTAACCTAAGGCAAAAAAGAGTAAGATTACAAGTATCCATAACTGTGGGTGCCCGATGTAATTTTTTTTAGAGTACCTGGCAGCACATACTGCAGCTCCCGTTGGCTTCCACTGCAATGGCCAGTACTCACCACCTTCAGATACTCAAGTCTCCAGGGCCAAGGCAGGCTCCCAGAAAATGAAGTACGCAGAACAGGGGAGCAGCTTTGAAAAATGTCGTGTGAATGAGTTGTCCCATTCCTCAGGGCAAGATCTCATGCTTGCAGGCAAAAGACTGCTGCTCCTCTTCTCAGGCTCTCCTGCTACCTTTTAAATTCTGCAAAAAAAATTAAAGCATCCTGCAAGCAAAGCTTTTTTCTTTCCTCTTCTGTGGCAAATGCACTTTGCTCTGACTGAAGCTGAAATTTGGTGGACAGAATAGTGCTTAGCTAAAACTTACCTGATAAGACATGAACAGGAGGCTGAATTCATCCTGGATCACTTTTAATTGCGGCATTTTTTGGTTGGTCTTTGCAAATTAATTACAAAAAAAACCCAACCAAACAAAGAATTTATTTTTCAAAAGCAAAATGAAAAACTTTTGCTATTCAAATTTTCATATTGACAACTCTCAATGTCATTTCAACCTATTGAAGTGCTGCAAAGATTCTTTGAGCTAGGAGTAATTAAACGGGAAAAAAATTACAATAGAGGTAATTTCTTTTATAAAACTGATCACTTAATAATAAACACATTTTCAGATGCATAAGACCTTCTTCAGCACTTGTATCAGGCCATCTCAGCTACAATAACATTGAGAATGCAGTCCTTGTTTCAAAAGCAAAGATATTTGTGTATTTCACAGAAAAGATTGCAAGGTTTCTATACGGATAAAACAATTGGTTTCCAAGCATCATTCCTATAAACAGCAAAACTGGGTGATTTTTTCCCCAGAAAATACATTGCCTGAGACAAATGGCTGGTATGCCTCATTTCAGACCAAATCGTTACAGTTTTTAAAAGTTATAAAAAAAATTGAACGCAACTTTCCTAAGTCAGAAAGTGTCAGTTGGCTAGAATTATTTGCTGTGTCCCTTAATCTAGCTGTAATTAATTTTTGGAATAAAGATATAGCTGGAAGTAAAAGTGGAGATTTTAGGCTTTCTAGATTGTTGTTGTTACTCACAGACCAACAGCTCTTTTCTAGAGAAGATCAAGTGTTCTATTCCTCACGCTTCTGGATGCTTTTCTGGTGCACGTTTGTTTTGTAAGGAGAGGTCACTTCTGAGGTAAAGGTAGTTTGATCCATTACAGGCCAAATTATCTCCTGGCCTTGGCTGAAATTAGAGATATTATATAGCAAAAAATTAATAAAAATTTGTGCCGCTTTTCTCTCTCTTAATATTTCTTAAATGTCTTCTGAGGCAGCTCAATTTCCATTCCAACGTGCAGTGGTGAGGGCAGATCTTCAAATTGCTCATGACAGAGGTTATGTGCCTTCTGGCAGATAACAGAGACCTGTCTTTCACTGAGACTTGGGTATTGTATTTTTTTTCTTTATAGGACTTCAGTGTATTTTTGCTCCTAAAAGAGAACCCTGAAGATGCCCTTGAAATAGAAAATGAGGTGCTGAGATCTGAAATGATGGAAAGAGATACTTTAACATCTCATTCTTCCATGAAGCTGTTTCAGCTAATTCTACTTTTATCTGGACAAAATGCAAATTTTAAGGCTTTTAACAGGTGGGGTTTTTTAATCTGAACATGCCAGCATCCAGGTGTGCTCACTGTAGAGCTTTTTTGTTGGTCTGTTTTTTAAGCTCAGGAAAGATGGGCAAAGGGGTAAGAGAGAGAACTCTGACTTCAAACTTCAAATCTTTATTCTATCATAATTTCTGGGGTGTGGGAGGGAGAGGGGTTAACATTTTTTTTCCTTTTTTTTTCTTTAATTTGAATGAAAGGTGTCCCTTCTACCAACCTTGGTATGTATAAATTATAAAACCTTTGGAGTAAGGACAATACATCTTCAGAGGGCGTAGCACACAAGCTCCACATTAATACTGGAAGTCCAGAAGGGTTTTGTCCTTTGTTGCTCCAAAACCCCTAGTATAACTGGAAAAGGCAGAGAGAAGGGCAAGAAAGATAACCAAAAGCATGGAATAGCTTCTGTACAAGGAACAACTAGACAGACCAGGATTCTTCAGTCTTGAATAAAGATGACTACAGGGATATGGTAAGAGACTTACAGCATTCTAGGTGGCCTTCAGAATAAAAGCCAATTATTCACAGTTTCTCAAATTACATAATGAGGAATCAAGTAACAGGTTCAAATAACAAGTGGATACTTTTTCAGATGTTCCTTAATAATCTTTTGAGCTCATTGCTAGAGGACACTGTATGGAAAAAAGAATAACAACAGGAGTTCAAGCAGCAATTAGACAAATTTAGAGAAAACAAATCTATGAAGGGGCATTAAACCCAAAGATGCTTCCTCTGGGGGAGCAAGTCCTTGACCTGCAGATTTCTGGACTCCAGAACTTTTTGGACTACCTAACTGCAGTTAGGTACAGTGGCATAAGCATTACTATATGCTTGTTCTGTGCATCTTTGGCATCAGCTAATGGCAAGGGGACACCTGATCAGCTGGACTGTGGTCTGGCTCCATTTCGCTGCTTTTATGCCCATTAACACCACAGCGTGTTTGACCTTTACCGGATATCTTATAAGGCAGTTCTGGGAAATCTTCCCTTTGGCTAGCTCTGTCTGCCCTTTTCCCACTGATGGGAAAGAAGCAGCAGTGAGACATGAAATACCTGTTCGGGGCTGCTGGTCGATCCTTCTTCTCCTTCCCCATTGCAGCTGCTGCTTTGGGGACAGGAGCCCCTCAGGCTCTGCAGGACGGGGCTCAGCAGATACTAGGTGAAGAGGGAGCCTAAGAGAACTGTTCCCCATCATTGTGTCCACAATATGCAACTTTCATCTTTCAGCACTAACTGTTCATTGCAGCAGAGCAGTAAATTGTCTGACAATGGAACACACACATCATCAGTTATTTTTTTAGAACCAGTGCATTTGCACACATTGCAGAGGGATTCATGCAAACAAAACAAATGTAGACCATGTCATTCTTCCTCTCTTCTTGCTGCTGGAGGGTATCAGGAGTTAATCTCAGGAAAAGTGGGAGGGAGGAAATACTCTTTTGACTGAAAAGGTCTGAAAAAAAATACCGAGTATTTAAAAGGAGGAAAGTGGCAAGTGTGTGCTGCAGTACCAACTGAGAGTCAAACGCTTCTGAGCATTAGCACCAAGCAACCAAGCACAGTGCTGTGTATCAGGAAAATGGATTGTGAACACAAAGTAGGCCAGTCTAAACCAACAAGAATTATACTGAAATTTCACCACTGTTTGGGCCCAGCCAGAAAATTAATCATCTCTGGATTTGTGAAATTTGGAGTTTGAATCGTAAATGGTTCCAGTTGTGTTTTAAATAGATTGTTAATTTTGATCAATAACAATTCATTCTTCATAGTGCATCTCGTGTCAAAGGGGAGAGGGCTATGAGTTAAAGGGTGACTTACTCTCATTTCAGTCAGGTTGGTTTCTTTCACAAACAAGGACTTGTGAAGCCTTATGAATCCTGGTATGGGAGACCTTGCTGTAGGTGGAGGAGCCAAAGGCTGTTTGTGAGTCTATGGATATAGCGCTGTCTGCACAGAGGCAGGTGAAGGAGAGTCTGTAGTAATAGCCTGGTGTTTAAGATCATTATTCTGCTACAGATCATAGCTTTGTTTCTAAGATAGGGATACTTGTATTCAAAATATCCAGTCTTTTTATAATAGCGCTTAGGTATCCTGAGCATTTCAGGGTTGTGCATGGTCCCAGAGACGTAAATGAGGAGAAGGAAGGTAAAACTGTAAAACTGGCTGCAAGTCCTTTGCCTCCTCTGAGTTCTGAGCTGCCTGGGGGACAAAAACAGCTGCCAGAGCAAACTGGATCAGAGCCACAGTGGGGAGCAGGATGAGCCCTGTAATGCATTACTTATTTGAATTCTGTCCTCTCAGAATAACCTCTTTGCTGCTGAGTGCCTGCCTTTATTCTAGAGAAGGTATCACATTGCTGAGACCTTTGGAAATATCCTGGCTGTAGTGCTATAAATAGTGTGTATTTCCCACTGACTAAAACCTGCCAGCATAGCAGCAGCCTGACGTGGGTTTATTTTCCTGCTTGAGGATCACATAAGTGCTTGTGTCCTCTCTCCACTGAGACATCTCTTTGCTTTAGGCACTGGTCTCTCTGCTCACTGCTGGGGGG
>NW_008824653.1:247288-251799 GCF_000699105.1 Pygoscelis adeliae
TTTCTGATCTTTTTTCTCTAATGAAAGACCTCTTCCTGGGCAACTTTCCTTGTCTCCCCTCGCCCTTCTCTTATGGCAGGTCTTCGCTTTTCTCAGGTATTCTGATTTCTACTGTATATTAGTTCTGCTCATTCCATTTCAATTCATCTGCTATTCATACATACTGTGCACTGCCTGTGCAAGCTGCTGTGTCTGAATGAGCTTTTAGTGAAACTTCCTATGGCCCCAGAACTTCTCCTGGCCTTATCCTGCATTTATATGGTGCCTTTCAGTTCTGTGAAATCCAACTCTAAAAATAAAAGCAAATGTGCGTCCCTGCACGCGCCAGTACTTCTCTGAGCAGGATCTTGACTGATAGCTGACAGCACGTTGTGTAGTGGAGTTTAGGAGAGGACTTACGCAGTCCAAATGGCACAAGGGTGATGAGTGGATACAAAGTAATCACAGAAATGAGAATATACCAATGTAATCCTTAGAAAAAGGACTGCGAACGAGCACAAATGTGTGTGCTAACGTTGCCTTCCTCCCACAGGGCACTGGCAGCAGTGCGGTATCCACTTAACTGCCCTGCTCAGCATCTTGCCTGGGGGCTGCCAGGACTTGCACCCAGCTTTCCCAAGTCTGTCCTTGGAGGAAAATGAGGTTAAAAGAACTTGTTAGGCGAAAAGGAACAAAACTCCACTTGGCTGTGATGTTCAAGTGGGGTTAAATCCTCGAGCCTCTCCTCCCTGCTAGGTAATTCGAGCACTTCTCTGTGAGATAAGGGAAGGTGTCAGCTCCAGCAGCATCTGAACTCATACTCTGCTTTGCATGATTTCTGTGCCCTCTTCAGTTTGCTAAGCAAAACGAGTTTTCTCTGTGTGTTTCTTGTCCCCAAAGGGTGGAACTATCCTTAGAAAATTAAAGCTCTCTTATCTCTTAATGTGTCATCACAACTAATAGCCTGGGGACTGTAAACAAGTTTAAATATCAAAACAATATAGCTGGTGATTGTCTGTGATTATGGATTAGGAATACAAAATTTGTGCTCGCTGATATTCAAGGCAGATTGAATAAAAGGAGCCAGATCCTCAGCCGGTGTAAACAGCGGTAGCTCAGCTGAACTCGGGGGAGAGAGGCTGCTTTGTATCAGCTGAGCATCCGACCCTGGGAGCTTTTCAGAAGTTTTCATTCTTGTTTTTCAAAGTGCCAGATAATACATGACAGCACGGGCCGATCAGGAGGAGTGCTGAAGGCCCCTGGCAGAGCCCAGACCGTCCTCCCCTCCTCTGACTTCCCAGGAGCTCCACTTCTGCTGGCTGCGCTCTCCACTCACAGCCTCTTTGGGGAGCTTATAAATAATGACTGAGAAGAGAAATGATTTAAGATTACAAAACTTTTTCAAGAGCAAGTCAAGGTGCCAGCATATTCAAAAGCTGACTGATATGTTGGGGCAGGTACTTTGCGAGGGATGTGCTTTTTACCTTCGATGCGACAAACATACTGCAGTAAATTCACAAACGTGGACTTGCTGCTGCCTTTTCCAAAGCCCTGCCACTAAGCCATCACCTTTAGCTCAGTCACTGCTCATGCTCAGAGTGAAGAGACAAGTAAGGATTATCTCCTTTTGCTAGAAATGCTTCGCCTAGTTCACTGGACTGTTTGCAATGACAATGATGTGCAACAGGTCCCACAGATCTGGGGAGATGGTAGTGGGTGTATTTTACAGCACTATTGGATTTGAAATTTTTCATGTCAGCGTCTCCCTCTTTTGGAAGTATTTGCAGGGCCTCACTTTTGTTATGGGTCATTTTCTGACACAGACTGGGCAGTTCGTCAAGGAATCCAACAGATGAGAAACTGAGGCAGAGAGAGACTAAGTGGGTTTCCCGTAGATGTATAAGAAGTCGGCAGTAGTGCAAGGAGATCAATAGTGCAAGGAGTGTCCTAACCACTGAACTGTCCTTATCTCCCTCGTGCAATGCAGAATACATGGAATACATATTTTTTCACGGATAGCTTTTTGGAATACATATCTTTTCAAAAGGCTGATGTTAGGTTAACGATGAATCTTACAAAATGAAGTAGGAAACACATTAATTTTGATGTGGCAGGAAAGCGCTTTCCTAATGAAGTAGTCATTAAATAAGAAGGATAGTTATTAAAGAACTGGTAAATCTAGTGGTCTCTATCCCTCCTATCTCAGCAGTTCTAGCAGTAGTTCCGGGTAAGGAAAAGGAGCGTTTCTGACAAGCATGAAGTCCCACCAGAAAAATATAAAAGGAGCAATGTGTCATAAGAGTCTTAAAAATATGAAACAATATTAAATAAATGAAATTAATTTCCAGAAGAGAATAATAATGGCTGAAAAATGGTACCCAGAGAGCCAGAAGACTTTTCTATTTTCTTAATTGGGGTAATTATACTAAAACTGACAGCAAATATTTTCCCAGTAGCAAAAAACACCCACAAAACCCAGCCAGCCAAAATACTGCTCTGAGCATGAGATCTGTGAAGGTTAAAGGCTTGAGTCTGTCATTAGGATAGTGCTCCTCTTCTCCCAAGGTCAGTCTTTAAATATGGAGAAGTAATTTTGATTCTGGTCTCCTCACAGTTCCAAGTCAATGCCTACCTTGATTTCAACAGTGCAAAATTTGGCAAAGTACTAATATAATTGTATTTGGTCCCAGTCTTGTCCTGTTTGAATGTTAAATGCCTTTTAATACCAAGCCCATTGTGCTCTCTTTCTCTCATAGTTTGGGTGATGTATAAAATAGCGAGGAGTGTGGACCTGCTGGAGCAATCCCTCCAGGGAAACTAATGGTGCCAGTGTCCACAGTACATGTGTTTTGGGGGTTTTTCTTCAGACGAGCTTTTGTCTGGACCCCTGCTCCCATGGACTGAAATTTCTTTTATTGTTTTTATAGCACATGAAGAGCTCCTGGAGCACATATTTGGGTAGAGTTTCATCCAAAAAGGATGTAGTTCATGCAGTCCCGGGCTCCATCATAGTGTGAGCCAAATACAGCACATAGGCATGACTGGAGCAACAGAGATGACCTCCAACAGATCACACTGTGCATCAGCCCATGTATAAACTCGCAGCTGCTGTTGTCTCCTTGTTGTTCCTTCATGTTCATCATGGCCCCGGTCACCAGCTTCTCCATGCATATTTCACTGCACCACACTGAGGACCTTCTCCCTCAGTTAAGGCCCCTTAGTGGGAGAGAAATAATCTGGCAGTCTGAGTCGCGTTGGCAATGTTTGGATTTGAAACCACTCGGTATCTCCTTGCTATTAATTAGAACTTGCAAAGAGGAGAAGAGAGATTGTACAACCTCAGATCAGAGATTGTGCAGCCCAGGGACCCCCTCTCTCACAGTAACCAGTAAAGGGTGACCGGGAAAGGCTTTAACAACAAGGCAAGGATGTGGTGGTACGTCCCCAGCATACTTTCTTAGCTTCCAAAAAATTCACAACTCAAGGATTTCCCAAGCCAGAGGCTTTGCCTTTATATGCCTTTGATATGTTTTTTTCTTTTGTGAATTATTTAGCTACTTTTAGATTATGTTAATTTTAGGTTCTACAGTGTCCTGCAGGAAGGAGTTTGACAGTTTAACTTCATGCTGCACAGTTTGGATTTATTAAGAAAAGACTGGGGATGTTAATAAGAGGGGTTCAGATGCCCCCATGCTGCCTCTGCTCACATTAATCCTAGAAACAGGATTGTCTTAGCGCACGTGGTGCAGAGTCACCATGCCCAAGTTAAGAGTGTTGGTGGATGCAGTGCATGTGCAAATCTACCCCAGCTGGGGCTCTGCACTGCTCTGTGTGGGTTTAGGTTGATGTGAATGGGAAACTCTTTCCAAACCATGGGATGCAAAGAGACCCATTGTACCTTCTCCGGCTTTTTTCAGAACCAGAAGGGCTTGCCCCACAAGATGCTTGTGTATGATAATATTTCTGTGGCAGCCAGAGGTGCTGAAAAAAAAAGCGCTCGGCTCTGTGGGAACCAGCCAGCAGGGACTTCACCCTCCCCTCGAATCCTTGTGTTCCAGGCCTGGGATTTTATCAGATTCTATTTGTGATCCCATTTGATTTTTCAAATAAACAATGAAATGTAAACATTTGGCCAGAGGGAAAACCTCCCAGTTACTGAAGGGGAAAAGAACATGATATCCAAATGACTCATGGCTTTGTGGGTGAAGTAATGACAGTGTGTCATAGCTTGGGATGTGGGTTTGTGGTCCAATGCCACACGGAGTGGATGCGCTTGTGTTGTGAGGCTAATCATAGAATCATAGAATCATAGAATCATTAAGGTTGGAAGAGACCTCCAAGATCATCGAGTCCAACCATCAACCCAACAACACCATGCCCACTAAACCATGTCCCTAAGCGCCTCATCTACACGTCTTTTAAATACTTCCAGGGATGGTGACTCAACCACTTCCCTGGGCAGCCTGGTCCAATGTTTAACTACTCTTTCAGTAAAGAAATTTTTCCTTACATCCAATCTAAACCTCCCCTGG
>NW_008824653.1:252942-302346 GCF_000699105.1 Pygoscelis adeliae
CTTGGCGAGCTCCTCCGCCAGCTCTCTCAGCACTCTCGGGTGGATCCCATCCAGCCCCATAGACTTGTGAGTATCCAGATGACGTAGCAGGTCGTTGTAAATGTAAATGGCTTTGGTAGGAATTCTCCTGTGACTTACTAGAGCCTGTTAAGATATCACTGACTGCATGGTGGCAATTAATAAAGTAGGGAGGGCACCCACCAGATGCAAAGCTGAACTAAGCCCTCCTCTGGACACAAGCCAGTGGCAAATATGACGAAGCCCTTCTGCTGCTGGAAGAGGTAGGTCCTGCAGGAAGAGTTTCAGGTGTCTGTGGCTGGAGGAACAGTGGGGACCAGGGAGTTTCTGAGGGCTGGAAGAGAGCCTGGAGGGGGGCAGCAGGAACCAGCGTGCCCTGGGAGGTGCCTGGTGCCTCTGAAGTTTTGCTCTCCTGGGGTAGGTTACCCAAAGACCTGCTGGATGAGCAAGCTCTGATGTCTGATGCAGTATCCCTCTGCCTGGTGCCCCCTGCTCCTGTTGACTTGCGTCTGCCATGGGTACCCTCAGGTTACTGCCTGTCTCGTTCTTGTTTTCTGCTGAATCACTTGGTGACGCTAAGGCAAAACATATAAATGCTAATGCATATACTTAATGCATAGGTATAAAGGCCAGTGGCACCTCCGCAGACCCCCACTTCTGCCTTACCACTAATGACTTGTACCTGATGGGATTCAACCACGACGCCCTTTCTAGGAAGTTGCCAGCAGTTACTCGCTGTCCTATATATGAACAACTTGCAGATGAAACAAAATACGGGTTGTTTTGTCTGGATTCTCTGATTTTCCTCTCAGTCTCTGTGTCACAGGATTTCCTCACCTCTCCCACTCCTTTTCATCCTTTTGCTGTGCAGCCTGGGAGCTCGGTGGAGCTGCAGGTCAGGGTTCCCCTCTGGTGATACCTGCTGGGGGGGGGAAATGTGCCTCTGCAGGCAGTGGGCAGTTCTTGGGGAGTCGTTCCCACCCTGAACATCCGTGCTGCGTGGGATGTAGTGGTTTTTCTCCATGGGTTAGCGGAGGGAGGAATGAGGGAAGTGCCTGTGTCCCCTTTCTCCTCCAACCAAACCCCTCCTATAGGCAGGAGCTGTTGGGGAGCACTTTTTTCTACATCCTACCACTGCTTCCTGCAGCAGAAACATCACGGGATGTGTTTTGCAGCTTGGGAGACAACAGCAGGGCACCGCCTGAACCCAGCTGTTGGCAGATCAGTTTGCTTTGGGAAACCAGCCAGCCTTTTTCAGTTTTCTGGGGCACTTTGGTTTGCCTGCGAGATCAGAATTTGCAGCGTTAGATAAGCACAGATAAATAGAATTTATCCATTTCTAATCTGAACAATCAAATGTTTACCCAGGTCTCAGCACCTGGCTGGAAGAGCAAGGGAGCTGCTTTCTTTGTGGCTCCAGCAGTGCGAGGAGTCAGGGCTAGTCCTGCACTTGAAGAACCTTCTTTTTTAAGCAGTTCAGGGGCTGGGGCTGCTGCTTGGGAAATGGCTGTATCCTCCCTGCAGGCAGATCAATACATTTCAGCTCACTGCACTGCAAGTAACTTTTCATCGTACATTAAGAATGAGGAAAATAAAAGCCAAGATGGATGTTATTTTGGTTTTGCTTTTATTTTGAATTATTTATTGGGAAGTCACTGCTGTCTTCCTTCTTGTCAGGAGACAAAATGCCTTTGTCTTTGGTGTTTTTTCCTATTAAAAAGAAACAAGGTATTTCCCTCACCCTCTTGGTTCTTGGTACTGAAGTGTAAATCTAGGGTCTCTGCAACTTGACAAGATGGTCTCCTGCAGTCCTAATGCAGGCAAAGTCCCCACTGTGTGGAGTCACACCTCATTCGTACATTTCTAACCAGTTTTATAACGACATTGCAGATGAGTTATATGTGTTACGAATGATTGGTAATGACTCTCTCATAAGCCGAGAGTGTTATGGAGGGTTGTAAGTTATCTACAGGCTAGCTGAACTATCATTTTAATTAAGCATTTACTAAATAACTAATAAAAATATTAATCCTTTTAAAGTGAATTCTTAATATTAAGTGTTATGGGGCAAAAATTCTGCAGTTGGCTCCACTGTTAATATGAGTTTGGAAACTCAAACTAACAATCCATTTTGATGTTTTTCTTCCTAAATCTAGGTTAGCCTGAAGGGGAGGATAAAGAAACTGGCCACCAAGATGGTAATCACTAGTGGAAATGAAGAAGATAAAGGGAGTCAAGAAAAGGAAAGCAAAGAAGAAACCATCTTGGCAATGCTTGGAATTATTGGGACAATTCTGAACCTCATTGTGATCATTTTTGTGTATATTTACACAACATTGTAAACTAGAAGGCATGCAAATAGACCAGATAAAATGGCCATTAAGAGTGACGACAAACATTGCTGACTATTGACAAGTTGTTTAATCAGAATTGACTGTGTATTATATTAACACATCATAAAAGCACTGCCTGCAGGCAGCGAAGGCTGAAGCACAATTAATTTAACAAGACTTTTTCACACAGTAACAAGCTTAACTCTTCTGTCCTGCCCTCTTCCTTTCGGTTTGGGGGAAAATGACTGCAATTATGTAAGTTGTAGCTTTGAAGAAATCCACGGGGGATATGTTGTTTTAACACAATTAAAGAAAGAAAGAAAGAAAGAAAAGAAAGAAAGAAAGAAAGAAAGAAAGAAGGAAGGAAAGAAAGAAAGAAAGAAAGAAAGAAAGAAAGAAAGAAAGAAAGAAAGAAAGAAAGAAAGAAAGAAAGAAAGAAAGAAAGAAAGAAAGAAAGAAACTGTACACTAAATACAATTAGAAATGTATACTGTATACTCGCAAAGACTGAACTCAAAGATAGCATCATAGCACAGATCATGTGTCCATTAGGTCAAATCATTTTTTCCTCGTTTTTTGCTTTTACTTACATCGAATCTGACAAGCTTTTTATTTAGAATGAACATATGGTGCAATCAGGAAAAAAACAATTCCATCAAGTAAGGTCTGCCTAAACCTGATAAAATGTTGGGAGAAATACATGGTTATTTTTCCTTTCTCATTTGCTTAACATCTGTGTCTGTTCATACCAATGTTTATAAATATATATTTTTAATAAATGTGCTATATTTTTAGCATGAACCAAATATTTGGAGACACTTGTATTCATGCAGCTAAATTTTGTTTGATGAAGTGCCCTTTTTGACAATGGATGTTATTTTTCTTAGCAATTATATAGCAGTCTCGTTTGCAGCCCTCTCACTGTAGTCTGAAGCAAGCTCACATCATGCTCGTATTGCATGACTTGAAGTTGGAATGTCAGCTGAAAAGCATTGCTGCTTAATATGGGAAATAGCAAAACATTGTAAGGTGACCTTTGGAGACTGGTTGCAGAAAGAAGGCTCTATTTATAGTAAAAAAAAAAAAAATGGCAAATGAAAGGAATATTGAGGCATCTCACAAAATATTACAAAATTCATAGAATTTATGACTTTCAGAATCTGGTCACACTCTCTAAGTACTTATATTGAGAGAAGCGAGTAGAGGTTTATGCAGTTGAAAAGAGAAATTTAGAGAGCCTGTAGTGAGGGGCATAAGCGAAATCCAGACTGTAAATACAGAGTATATTTTAAATGTGAGGATAATTAACCTTTACGCTTCTCTGACGTGCTGAGGTCTGTGCAATGAAATTCTCTGACTTTTGTTTTTGGCAGGAATGTACAACGATGATGATCACCATTTTTCTTCAGAGTTCAATACCTATAAACATATGAAGCATTAAAAATATGAGACCCCAATTCTGCCTCAAGCTGCCTAAGTACCTTGCCCATTAACTCTGACATATCCTCTTAAAAAATAGGTCAATTAATTGTTTACTGACTTGTGGTTTAGATTGCATCCTCAGATGCACAAGGGGGATTGCTATTGAAGTCAGCTGGAGCTGTAAAAAGTTTGATCCTAGAGTCTCATTGATTTTAGTGATCAGTCCTGTCCCTCTGGAATCAGTAATGAGCTTTTCACCGGTTTCCAGGGGCTAGGACTGGTCTCAAAAATACAGAATTACATTGCAGGATATAAAAGCAAGGCTGGAAAACCCTGAGGGGTACCTCTCATAAACAGAGGTGCTTAGTATCTTGTGGTATCGCACATTCAATAACAAAATCATTAGGAGAAGGGAAAAGGTCAATAAATAAATTAAAACAAAATCTAATATGAAGACTGAAGGAAAAAAGAGCAAAAATGTCAATGAAAACACGACAGGGTGAGAGACGTGAGAAAGTGAGCAGGGATTTGAACAAGCAGAGAACGGCACAGAAAGTGTGTGCTAAGCACGCCGGGGTGGTTGAGGAAACTTTTGTGTTTGGACAGTGCTGGTAGAGCTGCAGGTCTTGGAGAGGGTGAGAAACATTAGTGGCACAGTTCAGTGGAGCTGAGTGAAGCTGATCTTGGTTTTTAATTTATAGTTATTTATTGGTAATTCTAAGGAATTAGCAAACTCTGCTTTTTGATCATCCTGAGTGAAAAAAAATGGCTAAAATGTAGTTGCTTCCACTCTGCATTTTTTCTTCCTGTTAAACTACTGCTGATCACAGCATGTGGCAATGGCATTGGTGCTCATGTCCCAGAGCACACATGCACATACTCCAGGCTCCTGGCTAGCTCCAGCCTGCCCCTCGTGCTGGCAGGATCCTTTCTGCAGATGTTTCTCTTGAACCTCTCCTCATCCTTCTCCAGCAAACACCAAAGCAATCTGCCTGAGGTTCATACCCATCTTCTAGAGGAGAAGCCTGGCAAAGGCCAGTGTCCGAGTCAAGAGATGAGCTCTGATGCCTGATATTTCTTTGCTTCTCTCTGCATCAAATGATAGTAGCTGTCATCTTCTTGTGGGCATGAAGATACTTAATGAATGAAATTTCATTAAGTACTTCTATTAATATTACAAATTAAAGCTCTGCACTGTAAAACAACATATAACACCGCCACCCCCCTAAAGTAAAGTAGCAACTTTTGCTGCTCGTCACAGTTGCATTCCTTCAGACATGGGCCAGCATCTTCACCAGGACAATAGCCAAACATGCTTGAGCTGAACTGGTGGATCAAAAAGCCTAAGGACTCTGTGTTTACTCTGCCTTTCCCAACAGAAGACCTGCTAGGGGAAGAGTTTCCAGCTGGTGGGTGTGCTGTACTTTGCCTGTTAGTCTTAGCATAGGCAGTGTGTCCAGGTGCCCACCGCTCTGTGCCGTCAGCAGCCATGTGCTGTACGCTTTGCCACGGGGCTTTTACTGCACCCTGAAATAGGAAGAAAGGTGTATCCCATTCCATAGAAAGTTTAACACTTAATATTTTAATTTTACAGGTTTCTGTTCACAGATAGTTCTAGAAATATCCTGGGGCAAGTACTTCTTAAGTAGATTTATTAAGTATTCATTTAAATAAAAATGAAGAGTTTCCTTCGAGGGCAATTTCTTTACCTTCTATTTGGTATTCATGAACACTGATATGGGAAAAGTATGTTTTCAAGAATGACTGTGGAAGGGAAATGTTTTATACAAAGATCTGAAAGTATGCCCACCCAGGCAACGGCACGCAGGCCTGCTTTCAGCTGAACGCCAGTTGGAGCCAAATTACCCTCATGCTTTTTTATGTGAGCAGTTTTCAGCATTCACCTATAAGAAATATTAAACTAGGTAACAGATATATCATGGATACCTTGTAGTCAGTAAGTACAGTGTAAATAGTTGAATAAAACTTCTCATTACAGGTGCTGAATGGTAAATCTGCTTTGGCAAGGAAAAAAGCTGATAGTCTCATTTTTGGCTTGACTTGTAGGTAATGTAAATAGTTTCCAAAGTAAATTTTTTAAAATAAAATATTACTCCATTAGTGACAAGAACTTTCATATTTGCATTTGAGTAGAAGGAAATTAATATCCAATATCTTAATAAGATATGAAAACATCACCTTTTGCTTCTGTCAACTAAGAATACCATCATATTTTTAAATTATCTTATGTAGTTTGATGGTTTGTGTTATGGGAATGAAAAATATTTTCCTGAGGTGACAGGAAGGTGACATTCTCCCCACTAGTGTCTGGTGTGTTGTCTGGTGGGGACGGATGACTTTCAAGAAAGAAGATAAAACTATTTAAATTATATTATGCACATAACAAAGTGAGGAGAAAGAAAGGCTACCGCACTCAACTCTTGTTCCTATAACTGCCACTGAAAATTCATCATCTCAGGAATCATGTCTTCATACAGGAATATATCTTCTTCCGTGCTAGCTGATAGGGCAGTCTTTTCAATTATGTACCTTTTGCTCCTTCTGCTTGCACCTCTGCAGCAGCGTGCGGCTCATCACACCTTAGGATGGTTTTAACATATACCCAGCCCAGGAGCCTCTGGAAGATGCTGTTTTTGGTTTGTTGTGGTGTAAAGGTCTACTATGGGGCAGAGTTTTGTTATTTTAAGGACAGTCAGTAATCATCTTCATGTTATTGCCTGGTAATCTAGGGGATACTTTGCCGGTTGAATTCCCAGACCCATCCCTCCCTGGGCCAACAGGTAAAATTTTGATTCAGTAGACGTCCAAATACAAAAAAAGCTTCAGTTACCTTGTGATAAAACTTTAGTATGAAGCATTGCCTAAGTCCAAGTGTCTCATAGTTCCATTTAATCTATATCCTGGAGCTCACTCCAAATGCCCCAAGGTCTCATCCATGTCAGGAGGTCTCACAGTTTCTGAGTGAGAATTGACATTTCAGAGTGCATTGTGGCATAAGCAGAGAACTTGGCCCAGAGAGGGGAACAGGGATAAAAAGTAACTGAATTAAAACTGCAGAATTTACTAATTGAATAGTCTGAGGTTTGGCTGGAGTACTTCGTTTCTGGCTAGCTAGTATTTTGGAGAAAAAATATTGTTCCTTGGAGAGTTTCTGGAAGAAATATGTCTAATTGAAAGAAAGAACCTCATTGAAAATGTTTCAGCAGTACTTTCCAGCAGCAACCTTCCAAAGAAAACACTGACCAGGCTTCCGAGTGACTCTGGCTTGCTTCCCAAGAGTACTTTTTGGCAGCCCAGGAACACATTGCACATATATGTAAGCACCTCTTGTTTACTGAGAGGCTTTGTCTTCTTTGGAGCAGAATGCACAGATTTACATTTACAAATGCAAGGAATAGTACTTTATGCAGTCAACAAAAAAACCCCCAACGCTATTCACCTTTATTTCCAGCAGATACCCTGCAGACACCCTGCAGAACCTGCACTGCTTCGTGCCTGGCTGTGCATTTTAGAGGCTCTTCCCAAAGGGTCTTATAAACTCAGTGTAGCTTTCCTTCCCCACCACTGGGGAAGAGAAACAAAACCTGTTCAGCGTGGAAGCCTCCACGCCAGGCTGAAATCCCACATGCATCCATATGCATTTATCTACATATGAACCATCTGGTATCCAGTAAGACTCTCCTTGTCTTAAGCATTATGTTTGCTTATTTGCATTTCACCTGGGGACTCAGATGGTGAAAGGCAATTTGTAGGGTTGAAAGCACCCAACTGTTTCCCATGATACAACTTTACATAATGTAGCCGTTACCTAGAAAGGCCCCTGTTCATCCTGAAATACGCCTGTGCAGTACCACGCACGTGGCACACAGTTCTCCATGTGTAGTCTCTCACGGACAGAGTATCCATGATTGCCAGGGGGGTGGGTTTGGGCTGTAACTGGCCCCTACAGCAGGTTTTGTATGAAAGCCTGGATCCCAAGTCGAGCTCTGTAGAGCAAAAGGACATCCTGCCTTGTTCATAGAAGGTACTTAGCTATGTTCACAGCACTGGGATCCCTTCTTCTGCAACCAGTACAAATTCAGCTTAAGATGATCCATGCACCACTCCTGACCTTCTTGGCAGTGGCAGAACTTCCTTCCACATGGGTAAGGAAAACAGCTTTGGGCTTCCCTAATCTCCTAGAATTGGTAGCAAAGTCCCTCCTGCAAGAGATAGAAGCAAGAGCATCTATTTCTTGCTGACAACAACCAGGTCTCTTGGCTGGAGTGTCAATGGAGACACTTTTCCCTCCCATCATCCTACATAGCCTGGGAAATGCAAGTTTATTACCTGGTCTCTGGGTTCTCTGCAGGCTCAGTCACCAGTTAGACTCAGGCAGACTTGTTTTATGATGCTGAGACTTTGTTATACTCAAATGCCTCCTGGAGCCAGGTCATCAGGAATGGATGAAAGGCCCCGATATCTTAATCTGGCCTTGATACCATGAAGGTCTCACCATAACAAGAGCCTCAGTCATTGTCAGTCTCTAGCAGCAAAGTGTTAATGGACTAGCATTAGCAAGGGACACCAGATGGGAGCCACTGAGAGCCAGAGATTGTGCAGAGAAGGCTGGCTGCTTTCCACAGTACTTACTTACCTTCTTGAGGAGCAACGGTATTATGGTGCATTGATGTTGGTGGTGGGTAAATGTATTAAAAAGTCTGTGTAGCAGGAGAGTGATTTCTCACCTTTAATTCCTGCAAACAATGAGAAAAGCTTTATAAATAATTCTGGCTTTGTCAATTTAAGATATGAATTAAAATTTACTCTACATGTTTTCAAATTTTAATGTGCTGACTTTTTTCCCTTACCAATCAATTCAATTTTAGTTTTGCAGATACTAATCTTATTTCTGTAATAACGATGGCTAATGCAAAAATGTTGGTATTGGATCCAGAAGGAAAGAATGCAGATGACATTGTCAATGTTTTAGTAATTTGTTATTGTGGGCAGGAAAAGTGCCCAACAATTAATAGTCAGTGGTTTTCTTTGCATCCAGTGCACATTGTTAGCAGTATTTTTATAATAATTTGATACCATTATTTCTGGAGCCTAAAGGAATTCTGTGGGACAAAGATTCAACATTTAGAGCTGTGCATTTTCAAACAAATGTCAGCAAACAGAGAAGCATATGAAATGTTTGCATTAGCTAAAAGAAGACAATGTCAGACGTGCATTTTTAACAGATTCAAACTCACAAGAGAGACCACACAACTGTCATTCTTACACCCCTGCTGCCATTGCATAGTACACACCAGGCCATACTTCAGATGCTCATTCTGCTAAGACTATGCATGTACATGACTCAGACTAAGAGGCTAAGTTCCTTTACAGTCAATATGCATATGAATATGTATTTACAGGTTTGGGGCAGTAGCTGACAATTAGCTGACAATTCAGCTAAAGCAAGAATGCAACTAATCAGACAGGGAAAAATACTAAATTTCCTGTACAATGAATTATTTCTCTTTGCCTCGTTGACCTTATTTTCAGTTGATCTGTTTGAGAGTGGATGAGTGATGAGAATGATGCTAAAGCCTGTCTAATATAACCAATGAAAGAATCAAGACAATGGATGAATATTCAATCTACATCTTCCATCAGAAACTAGGCATTTCCCTAAACTGCTTTGAAAAAATCTCAGTGCTGAATATTTTACATTTTCCTTTATATGATTCAACATCAGCCAACACACTAACTCATTAGTGGCTTTATCATATTTCTATTTTATTGTGTAATAATAGTTATGTACAGTTTCACTGAACTGTGCAAACACTAGCAAATGGATTTTGCATTCTTTGTCACTTTTTGAGTTTTATAAGCCTCGTTCTAGTACATACTGATCTCCTGGTTTAAAGATCAAGAAGAGAAATATAACCACATCCTTAGAGCAACATACAATTATGCAAACCTCACTGCAAGTTTATGTAAGAAGTGTATCACCTTTTACACAAAAAAGGGGGTCTTATTTCTCAAATTTCTTATTTCTTGTTCATATGGCCAGCCCCAAAGTGACCTCGATACTGTGCTGAGTACGCCACACCTACAAGATCAGGTTATTTTGATTTTAGAAGAAAAAGTTCAGCTGTCAAACTCTTTGAAGCAGTGCATTGCACCATCTTTGCAATTTACAGAGCAAGCCAAAAAAATCTGATGACCATAGACGGTGCTCAGCTCCTGGCTGACCTTCCCCTGTGGCTCAGCAGCCCTCGGTGCACCCTGACAGACATAGTGCCCAGTGCCCTTTATACTTGAAGAAAGGCAATAATAGTCAGGCAATTAACTTTCGAAAATTTGAAATATCACCATTACTAATGTGCCTGGTTCCATTGGTGCAAAGATGTAAAATAACACCAGAGCTATTAGCAAGGCAGTAGCCAAACACTAGCATGGCTCAACACAGAACCCTCGCTGTTGTGTTTGGATATTAAAACACCCAAACTTGGAGCTTTCCTCCCACTGCTGTGACCTCTCATCATCAGAGATGCTGAAAAAATGTTTTTTCTACCCACTGAGTATTTGTTGCTTTTTGAAATGGTTTTTGACCTGAGCTGAAGCAAAACCCTCAGCAGTTTAGAGCTTATCACAGAATGGCATTTAGAAATAATTGTTTGTTGCAGTTTGGTTTTTTATGTTTTAAACATGTTTTGTTTTGGTTGTTTTCCTTTTCTTAATAAAAAATTAACTTCATACTAAAAAGTTGTTTCAGATTAAAATAAAAACTCAGTTCCAAAAAAGCTATAATACTTTGCCCACCTTTTTCCTGAATGAATTTTCATTGGCATCAAAGGAATTCTGTTGAGAAAAAAAAAACCCAAGCTTTTTGTTGAATTATCACCTTCTCACTGAAAACTACCTGGATTACAATGTTCAGACCAACTCTCTCAATCATCAGTAGTCCTTGTGTATGTGGTAGAAGGTATCAAATAAAGATTCTTGATGCTCTTTGATTTCTTCAGTTATATTTTCCCATTTCTCCACTTACTTTCACAAAGATAGACGGTACCTCTCAGGGCCAGCCACAAGCCCCACAACTCTTGTGCTTTAACCTCAGCTTCACAGTTTCCTCCCTGAGGTGGCCATCCCCTAAGTATGAATTCCAAACCAGAGCCTGTGTCCAGGCAGACAGAGCCCTCAGCCCTGCCTCCCTCTGCGGTGCTGATCCACCTTGGGGATGCTGTCCCGCGGACGAACATAACTGCTCAGCAATCGGGACCACTGGCTGCAGGAGGCTGAGACTTGGCTTAAAACTTGCTATGCAAATCGGCAGAGTATTCAGCAAAGAATGCAATTTTTTTTTTTTTTGCCACTCATAAATATTTTGTAAACTGAGACCACCCCTCACCACATAACTTGTGCATCAGACTGCTTCTTCCGTGAGTTCGGGAGCACTAAAGTGAGGTGGAAAACGAGAGGCCATGAGACGTCTGCTTGTCATTGACAATCCTGTAACAAATCTTCAGAGGTACAAAAGTCAGCCTGCAAGCACACAGCCGCCTCTTCCCCGTGCCTGGCTGTTGGCCATGTTGTCCCTCGTGCTCTTGGGGGGAGTGAGGGGAGCATGCACATTTTTCCTATCCTAATTGAGTTACATGCTCAGCTGTGGCAAAGGCCAGGGCATCAGGGGACCATGGCTGGGGTGCCTCTGGGCTTTGAAAGGTTTCTGTTCAGCATCAAAGTCTTGTCGTGATCAGTGGTCTCCTCATGTTTCCATGGAGCTTATCTATCACCCACTGGCACCAGAGCTTTCCATTTCATGCTGCCCAGGTTATGATTTCAGAGGGAAAACTTGTCACATCTTTCTTTGTCAGTGTTTTTTAAATGTTATACAGAAGAAGCAAAAAAACCCTAATGCCTAATATAAAACAGAAAAGCGGCCAGAGATTTCTTAAGGTGCCCCTGAATATCCCTCCCCAAAACACATCTTTTTGGAGAAGTGGCTCTCAGTAGCTTTGAAGGGCCCTTGGCAGCATCTGGTATCACCCTCATCCCCAGCAGTCACCAGTGCTCTGACTCAAGTGGGCTGAAATGGTGTCTTCCTGAATGGGACCGTGCCACCTCCTCTGAGGATGTTGTGTGATGCTGCAATCCCCCACTCTCCCTATTTTCGTGTACATGTATTTTCCTATACACAGAATAGAATAGAATAGAATAGAATAGAACAGAATAGAGTAGAATGCTTCAATTGGAAGGGACCTACAACAATCATTTAGCCCAACTGCCTGACCACTTCAGGGCTGACCAAAAGCATGTTATTAAGGGCATTGTCCAAATGCCTCTTAAACACTGACAGACTTGGGGCATCGACCACCTCTCTAGGAAGCCTGTTGCAGAGTTTGACCACCCTCTCAGTTTCCTAATGTCCAGTCTAAACCTCCCCTGGTGCAGCTTTGAAGCATTCCCACACATCCTATCACTGGATCCAGTGCTCACTGGAGCACCTCTCTCTCCACCTCCCCTCCTCAGAAAGCTGTAGAGAGAAATGAGGTAGCCCCTCAGCCTCCTTTTCTCCAAACTAGACGAATCCAAAATCCTTATCTGCCCCTCATAAGAGCTGTCTCACTCCCTGGTTTTGAAAAAGTTTGAAAAGGGACCAGGTTTCTGCATCCTTGTGTTCCCCAGACTCCTGCCACCTCTATGCGGCAGTGTGGGTGGGAGGACCATGGGCTGAAAGCCTGGGAATCCAGCTGAGACTTTTCTTCACTAAAATTTGTTTCTGTTTGGTTTTGAGTTCTCAGATCATTTAGGGATAATTTGTAAGTCCAGCTCAGCTTTTAAGTCACTTATATGAGTCTTACTTGGCTTGTGAGCACTTTCATGACATGGTATTGTACAAATTACAATAGTAGCATTTCATCCACAGTGCCTGGAGTGTCCAGAAATTCTTCATGTAATTGCTGGAATACTTCCGCCATCTCAGACACATAATGAAATATGAAAAGAATAATCAGAATAGAAGAGGTTAGTCATTTAAATTGATTCAACCTTGCTTGTACTGAAAACAAAGGGTCCGAACATAATCAATGGCAAAAGTAGCGTTGCTTTGATGCCACAAAACCTGAAGAGGATCAAAATCCCATGTTATTAAAATAACTTTGCTTAAGTTATTTTAAAATAACTAAGCAAAGTAATTTTGCTTACTTTGAAAAGAGGGGATCCAGCTAATTGTTCTGGTTCTGAGACAACTCTGCAATTACCAAATGAGCGCAAAAATTTTGTATACCTTTGTCCCTTCCCAGAATGTAGCAAAGGCTCTGAAAACAATGATCCTTGTGCTGTAATTCCACTGCCTGGAAACTAAAGAAATCAATAAGCATGCAGACTGTTTCTCCATCAGCCCGTGCTGGGTTTGCAGGAGGATGTACTGAAGTGTGGCTAACAGTAAAACAGAGTCTGACTGGTACTTTCCAAGATCCTTTCCGATCAGTAAGTTTTTATTTATAGTCCTTGTCCCCTGTACAGAAGATGGATATTCTTACTTTCAACCAGATGGTTTCTTCCTTCTGTGCGTCTTTTTATTCATCAAGTCCTACACGATAATATCGTGTCATTGCCGAGAAGTAGTTTTAAGAAAAGAAATTAAATAGTCCAGATGTAAAAACAAAATATATGTCAGTTTGTGTCAATCAATTCAAGCTACACAGAACAAAATGTATAGATCCCTGTAAGCAATAAGCACTTTTCAGAAACCATGATTTCCTAAGGAGCTGCAGAAGCAGAAGGATGTACAGCATATATCCAGGGACTCTTTGAAAACTACCTTGGAAAATATATCTTTATTATGTAAAAGTTAAATATATTAGTTCACTTCAGTGGCTTGCCTTTGGTAAGAATTTTTTTATTATATTCACATGTATGCAGGGTGGTGTTTCCCAGCTGCCAGTCCAGCCCCTACTGAAGTTGTGTGGTTGGAACTGAAGGCAGAATCTAGCTCCCAGGTCTGAATCCAGAAAAACATTTATGTTCATGTTTCTCTCCAAGAAAGCGTGTGGTCCTGTTGGCTTTCTGGGCTGCCCATAAGCTTGAAAGTAAGTACGTGCTTAAGTGCTTCACTGGAGCAGGGCAGCATCCTGCAACAACACTAAAGCATTCAGTACAATTTGCTTTGTAGGAAGGTTATTACTGTTTGAAAGAAATATTTCTCTCCAATAGAAGAAGGGAACAAATGTCCCAGAGCACTCATTCATTTCCCTCTTGGTCCCTTTCCTCCTTTCTCCAACTCCCTTCTCCTGGTTTCCTGGCTCATAACATCAGCCCTGTCAATTCCTTACAAAACATCACCCTAAACAGTCTTGCTTAACATTGCTGGGTGTCTCTGCTTTATGTGTCGCAGATTTAAATTGAAAACCTCTTCCTTGCCCGGGGCCCTATTTTATCTTCTGGTCCTTTTTCCACCCCCAATGGCACCAGCTGTTGAGCATCATCGTTTCCCACAGCCAAAGCAGCTGTGGGGTGTTTTCTACTGCATACCTGGCATGCCTTGCCCTTTCTACCAGCCCTGCTCCTCCCTTTTATTAAAGCTTGCCAGAAATACATCCACACCACGCAGTGATAATATAGTTACCTGTCAGCAAATCTTCTCTGGCTGGGAACAAAACAGCTAGTGGTGGACACTTAGTACCAGGACAGTTATAGAAAGGGCTCTTTGCAGGGTGGTATAAGCTACCAGGACTTCTTGGCATGAAGTGCAACCATCAGGGCCCCTGGGTGAAATGTTGTGAGCTCCAAAGGAAGAGTGGTGTACACAGACCTGTGACTGCAATGAGTGCTGCATTGCAAGGACTCTCTAATAGAAATTCCTTCCTTGCAGGCTTTTGTCAACAGAGAAAGAGGTGAGGGGTGGGGGTGCCAGTATCTCTTATAATGAGGCCTCTGAGGATTTTTGATAAAGATGCTTAGAAAAAAGAAATCACTTTGGTTTATTGTCTGGTACAATCCCATTCTTCCTGCAGTGTTAGTCTTTACGTGCAGAACTAGTGATGGTGATCAAGCTGATTTCATGCTTACAAGGTCACAGCTAATCTAATCGAACATTTGCAGCAGTCTGTAAAGAAGCTGCTGTCCAATAAATCTGCCTATTTGTGTTTCTGTATGCTTTTTGAGCTTTTTTTTGTTTCAGGGGATTGGAAAAGCTGTAGAAGACACAGGTAGATCTAGCGAGACAGTCTTGAGATCTTACGTGCTCCATCACAGCGGATGTGACCACGCTGGTGGTGAAGGGGATTTGGGATCAGGGCAGGTGCTCTTAATGAAGGCAGTATGGCTCTGTGAGCAAATACGCTCTCCTTGACATGAATAAGAGCAGGCTTCAAAGAAACACTGGAAAAAAGCAGGGAAGTATGAGTCATCTGTAGAATGTCAGTTTGCATGTGTCTTTATGCAGCACATAATTATTTTTATACACATGTTTAATTAATTTTTCTTTTTATTTCATCTGGGACTACATTTGTTTGTCATTCTCCTTGCTGGGTATAGCGTCACGCTGTTACAATGTCCATGACTGTTTTGGCAGTAGGAAGCCTTTGAAGAACACTGCAGCAAATGAGGCTGCCCTGAAAAGTGGTCTGAGTTGGAGATGACAGTCTGAAGCTTTTCTGCAATGAAAATGATCTGTTCCCTAGCACAACTTCCTCTTGCACCCGTGTCCAAGGCCAAAGCTCCTGGTCAGGGCAGAGCCAGAGATGCTTCAGCTTTGGGACCTGCTGTGCTGGCCCTGGCCCTCTCCTGGCTGCAGAGAGACAACTGCTGAAATGGGAACCTGCCCCATAAACACCCTGCCTGGAAAGGGCATCCTGAGGAAGGGCAGTTACATTTGGGGCAGAGCTGAGACGCTGTTGAAGCCTGTACGCTGAGGTAGCAAGGAGTGCTGGGGAAAACAAGACGTATAAAGCCAGCTTCTACAACACACAAACACAGAGAAGTGGTCCTAGAGCAGGAGGGTTGGGAGTGTGATGTGGGGTTTGTAGCTGGAGGTCTATGGAGGCAGCTGAGGAGGGGGCAAGGGCAATTTCCCTGTTCCTCCCTGTTCCTTCATCTCTACGGGGATAAATCTGAGACAAAGGACTACTGAGTTGTTTGGGTTAGGAAGAAAGTAAAGTGTTTTGTCCAAAGAGAAGAAAAAATTGTTAGAACGTACCTTTGTCATCAGGAGAAAAGTTGCATTGGATTTTTTGTTTTTTTCCCCCTTTACCCATGAGAAGAGGGCTCTGACTCTTCTGGAAAGGTAAGTTGTTAAAGCTGTTCCCTGGAGGTATGGTTTGCTCATGCAAGGTGAAAGCAGCCCATGGCTTTTCTGTGTAGTAGAGCCTGGGATGTGAGGGAGAGAAGAAATCTTCCTGCAGTAAACCACAGCATTACTTTCAGCTATTAATACACTTATTGCTGTTGCATATGAGCTTAACTCATGAAAATCTGTGGCTTTTCCTCATTTAAATGAGCATGTGCAATTGGAGTCTCCTGTGACTGCTGCCCTCTGAGCATATGGTGGGTGGCAAATGGGAGAGGGTCTGCTCTGCCTAGGTTGGGATACCTCCGAAGCAAAGCCTGTGAAATGCCTTATCTCACCTGGATAATATAGTTCAGTCCAGTGGTGTTAAACCAGTACAAAATCTAAAAAAATGGGCTAATTAAGTAATACCAGTTTTCTGTCAGATGTACAAAAAGTTTTTGAGAATGCCTCTACTCTCAGGAGTAAAACTGAAATAACCCAGTTCAGCAGAGTAGAGTCTCAAGCAATGAAACTAGTTTAAGCAGAAAGAAAATCTTGTCTGCCACTTGTTTCTGGCACTTTCCCAGCACGTTTTCTCAGCAGAGGATGCTCACCACTGGCCACCTCCCCTTGTGCTCTCTCTCTGCCATCTCATTGGCATTACTTCAAGGTTTCCTTTGCTGTTTTCAACCTTTGTTTGCTGGCTGGTATAACTTTTCATTTACAAGTGATGTGAAAATCTGCCTTCCTCTTGAATGTTCTTGATTTTGGTGTGTGTTTAACCTGCGTGCTTTGGGGCATATAACTTTTTCTTGTATGGTTTCTTCTTTTGCAATATTTAGGAAACTAAGAAGTTTTGATATTGTGCCTTTCTTTACCTTTGACACCTTTATTTCCATTCTCTACATCAATCTCATGACATGGGTTTGACCCTTTATGTGTAAAGTCCTTGCCAACATTTTGCTTGTTCTAGCTTTTTAAAAGCCATAAAATTTCTGCATTCTTGCATATTTTCTTAGAGTGTAAATGCATTAGAAAAATTCATTTTTCCTGTCCTGTGATAGGGCAGGAGAAGCAGGGAGCAATTCTGTCACTTATTTCAATATCCCTGTACTTACAGCTAGGGAGTTCAGTCCTGGGTGCCGCATCACTGTTAACAGAGCTATTTATACTCTTTTCATAGTGACTTCAGCTGGCCCATCTCCACCTATTTGTGAGATGAATGGTGTGCTTGGATCTCATCTCTTTGTATTTACAGAGTATCACAGGTAATGACTTCATCTTTCCTGGAAGAAGCCAACAAGCCTCTGGCAACCCATGCTCTGCACAAAAAGATCTTTACTCTCACTCTATATGAAAGTAAATCAGGAGTTTCATAACTGCAGGACCCAGACAAGAAAAATTGGAAACAGTGTTCAACTTGCCAAGATATAAGACAAAAAAATAAAAAAAAGTTCTCCTGCTTATAGCCACAAGAGAAATGATCAAGTTAGTATCAGGAAAGCTTCCTGACTTGTCATATGTATTAACATGTTACTTATGCATCTGCACTTTTCTGCAGGTACCTCTTTTTAGAAAAAAGATAAATTTCCCATGTTTAACAGTCTTTGGTTCAGAGCTTCCATTTCTGAAAGATGCTTGTACAATGCATCATGCACTGTAGACAATTCAATAGAGATTGGACACCCTTATAGAGCTGAGCTTGACATGTATCTGAATCACCACAAATGGGAGAGAAAGTTAAGGCGTTGCACTTTGCATTTGACTCCATCTTCCATATATTTAACAAAATGAGCAGAAATTGTTCCACAGTTCCCAGAACGTACTTGACCACAGAGGGAGCCCACACTGTACAGCCAGCGTATGTTTAATGAGGAAAGGTTTGCTTGGTCCTTAAGACTCAGCCTGGTTTTGGCAGTCGTTCTTCTAATTGAGATGAATAAATCAGTGGTTTTCCAGAGGTGGTATGGGGAGCACTGGTGACACGCAAGCCATTTGAAAATGTTGTATGACCCTTTTGAGACCTTCTGCTGCTTCCTGTGATGTTGCTTCCTATTCCAGTGACACTGATGGTTGTTCCTGGACAGAAAAATATTTGTCAAGTTGTGGGATGAGTCAGGCCAGCTGAACGTTTCCCATTCTTTGTGACTTCTGTCTTTGTTGGTGGTCAGGGTGTCTCCTTCATGGAGACATAGGGAGGAGGGAGGCTTCCTCCTAAGCCGGCAGACTGGCTGGTACAGACTCTGCAGTCAAAAAGCCCTACTAGATCCAGCCAACATAATCCTCTGTGGGGCCCATCAAGAGTACTCAAAAGTGGAAATTACTATCGTGTTGCTCTTTTCTCTCCACCTGCTTTGGTTTGGGAGCTTGTGGGTCTTTTCTGTGAGATGTGAAACACTGAATGCCTTAGGCCTGTGTTCCCCTGCCCAAACATGGAAGAACCCAGTATCCAAGCAGGATCTGTCCCTGCAGAGCTACTTGCGGAGTAAGGTGCCAGCCAGCCGTAGCGTGCTTTCCCCCACGGCTTGAAATATTATCAGAGGGAGAATCTGTGGAGGATTGCTTGTCATCTGATTGCATTATTTTTCAACCACACAAGCAATAAATATTTAAAGTCTGGTTGTAGGCAATGTAACAACTCTGTAAATATGCAGTTCTGAATACAGAAGTGAGAGGCTGACCTTTTCTTTTAAAAGGAAACAAATACATCTCTGTTTGGCATAAAGTGTCCTCCTCCCCATTCTGTAAGCAGGAATATCTTGAGGCAATTGTGCTGCTATGAATGAAGGTGGAAACTAAAGGCAGAAAAGTACTGCTGCATATTTATTGCTACCTCCTGGCTATCCTCTGTTCTCTTCCATTTGTCAGATGGAAGTATTAGATCAAAGCCCAGTAAGGAAAGGCAGGGACTGAGAGAGGGAACTGAGAAACTGAATAGCTTCGCTCTTGCTGCTGCTTCTTATTCTCTCCCTGCCACCCCCACCATGTTGTTTCCCACGACAGAGAAGCTGTGATCAGTAATGGAGATAAGAAGCAGTATGGGAGTTCCTGTGGGGTTTTCTGCCTTCTCTATAGCATCACATGAACTTCCACTATTCTAAGTAATTTGGTTTTACAGGAATACTTACAGTTGGTTTGTGGAAACTGAGACTGACAAATGACATACATGAGCCTGAAAATGTTGGGCCCATATCAGCAGTAGTGGAAGAGGTGAGAACAACCTGTGGAAGTGATTGAAAGATAAGTGCACTGTAGGTGTCATTGGACACTGACTACAGACTTTCAAGTGTGGAAATAAATCCAGGCCTGTTCTGATGTCCTTTGTTATGATTAAATTAGATTTTGTGCCTTTGAAAGAGCTTTGAAAGGAGAAAAAAAAAAAGTACTCTGACATTGATTGAGGGAAGATCTAGGCTCTCTGTTGATTTAAGTGTATTAATTTAAGGTTTAAGGTATTAATACCTTAATGATTCTAAGTAGAGCAGCAGAGCTATGGCAGTGGGGGGAGGATTTAGTTCTACATGTTGCCCTCGCTAGCCCACTCTAGATTTCCCGTTTCATTTCAAAAGAGTTTCTTGTATTTTTTTGGAAACGGTTTTATGAAGTGCTTTTGCAGTTGAGAAGTAACTCAGTGATTTGACTCATGTGGCTTGTTTCTCCTCTGTGAAGCATAGTTAGTAAAGTTTTTCGAATGTATAAATGGTTAGCAAAATGTGATGATATGTGCTGCATCTTAAACCCCTGCTGTTTCCAAAATCCATTTAGTGAACAAGAACCCTAGTGGTCATTTCAGAACAGGCCATTATCAAAAAACTGTTACCTACCAAGAGAAGTTTTCTTTTCAAAAAGCCCAGCTGAGGCATTGTAGAATATTTATTACATGGCTGGCAGTATCCTTCTGCCTGAGGGATGGACTGCAATTACAGCATGGTAAATATTTCATTAGAACAAAGCAAAACTGCATGGGAAGTAGCCTTCCCTTTATTTAAAACATTTATTAAAATACAATGTTGGAATCTACATGGGAATAATTCTTTCTACCCAATCTACCAACTAAGCTGCAATTTTAGGCGAGACATTTTGTTATGACAAAACCTTGCATATTAGAGTAATCTATCTTTCCCTCTGAGAAAGATGGACATTTTAACACAGATTAAACTTAGTGTACACTGATGTTCCTTATACCATTCTGGCTGCATTAAGGAAGTAAGAGCAGGTACAAGCAGAGTCTAGTCCCCTTACAAAGTCCCTTCTCTTCAGAAGGATGGTGTAAGTGTAATTTAAGTGCAAGACCTAAACACAAATGAATGTTGAAGTCTGCGCACAGGAGTGGGAAGTAGTCACTTCAATACTGCATAATGATGCATCCACAGTATTGGAGAGTAATGGTCTATATTAAATACCTTCTGACTTCCATTTGTTTTAAAAACATCCACTGAATGACATTGAAAAAAGACACAAAGACAAACATTTTTTTCGGTGCTTGCCCTACTGCAACGATTTTCGTAGTGAATAGTGGAGGCATCTAAGAGCGCATATAAAGAATGAGGTCTTATTGAACAGTAATCTGGCAATAAGTCCTTTTCACTGGAGGTCATCTTTCTACTAGAGGACCAGATTATACAACATTTAGCCTATAATACTCTGTCTGCTAGAGGGTCATGGTGAGGCCCCAAGTCACTATCCTGGTCCTACAGTGGTAACAGCCTTCTTGTCTCTCCAAAGGCTAAGGAACTGAAAGAAAAAGGTCACCTCCTTGCTGTACCAGTCACAGGGAGTCAAACCCCTCTTTGCCCCTATTTTCTGTGATTATTGGAGAGATGCTGCTTCCACTTCAGGTTTTCAGGCAGTTGAATTCCTTTCCCATGGTATCTGTTCTTTGGGTAGCAGGACTTTGCTGAGTGTCTTTCTCTAGGCTCCTCGTCAGTCCTTCCCTGCCAGCGACAAGAATGCTACCTACTTCGCTTTGAATAATTTGTAGGTTAGATGTGCAGTTTTAGCGTGGAAAATCACTGTTCCTGAAACTGCATGCTGTGGTCACTTAGGAGTGTGAAGCAGACCTCTTTGTTGAGCATCCTAAGGCAGCCCACCATCTCTCCTGTGTTGGAGACTCAGTTTCGCTCTTGATCTCTCCTCTAATCCTTTACAAAGTTTCAAAACTACTCGATTATGCCGCAGTATGTACAAAACCATTTCTCACAGAACAGTGTTAACCTCACAGCATGCCTTCCCATCTGTACCAGCTGCTGCCTCTGCTGCTGCCCAGTGGTGAACTTCTACAGGGAGCTGCCAACTTGTCTCTGGGCCAAATGCGCCTTTTCATGCTTGCGTGAGTGGTCACCCACCCCTTTTAAGTCCTTGTGACCTGTAAAAGAGCAGGGTGACTTTAGCAGAGAAGAGTCAACCAGAAAGACTTCTGGCTCACACTAGTTAGTCCAGAGAATTTTATTGTCTTACTGGTGTGCTTTGTCCTAATACCCTGAGCTCTGATATGGACTTCTCCAACTACATTGGAAAGCTGACACAATGCAAAAGTTAATGTACAGTGAAACCTGTCTCTAGAGAGCCCTTACTGTTCTTGATGTTACAAGCATATAGATGCTGAAAAGCTGTGTCCCCTTGTTTAAAGCCATGGCTGTTTTTCACCCTGAGAAAGGGATCTGCAGTAAATCTGCTCTGGGGCATAAAATTGCCATTTATTGCATATGGTATGAGCTAGCTCCCAAAACGCAGTATCAGCTCCAGAGTCCAAAATGCATTTAGGTTAAATGCTGGTTTCCTTTGGGTGGCCTCCAGAATCTGAGGATGCAACTGCAAAGCATTCTAGTGAGACTCACAAAAAGAAGCAAACGTATCGCAAGTGAGTCTCCAAAGTGCACTCCCAGGGCTGGGCTTCCATGCAGTGCAGAGGCCCCAAGCAAACAGAGACTTAAGCTAATGCATTGCCAGAGGACTGTGCGACTGAGCCTGAGCCACAGGAGCCCACAGACGTGCTGCTGGCTCTCCCCCAGCCTGATGGGCAGTCGGTGAGGGCAGGCCATGCTGTGCTTCCCAGTGCCTCCTCCTCCAGGGTTAGCAAAGACAGAGTAATTTCAGAGCCCTATGAAGCAGCTCTGAGTTACTTAAGCTTAGATGCTTTAAGCTTTTTTCCCTTTTTTTTTTTTTCTTTTTCTTTTAAATTCCTTCTGTCACAGGTAGAAATGAGTTGGTCAAAGACAAGGAGTCTGAATACGTAGAGTTGGCCATTGGGATGTTAGGTGGTGCCTGAGCAGTGGAGGTTGAGGATTTCACATGATAAATACAGCCAAAGTAACACTAAAATAACATTTGGGTACCTAATTCCTTTGGAAACCTAAACCTAATTCCTAATTCCTTTGCACTCTGCCTTTGTGGGTCACAGGAGTGATGCAGCAGCCACATGGACATGCTTTCCTCTAGCAAGGTAATGAGGCTTTCTGTGCCCGTCTTTTTACTTAGCGCTAATACATGCAGTGCTCCACATGCAAGTAACTATGCCAGGATTTGAGTAGAGTGCTGTGCCAGAAGACAAACTGTACGTCTCCATCCTCATAATGCTGCTTTCCTTCACTAAGAAGTCAGAACAATGAAATCTCACAGAAATGCATTAAAACACAATTGTATTGTATTGTATTTAAAAGGAAAAATGGATAACTACAAATATGTAATGCTCAACAGCAAAAGAACTAAAGTGGGGTTATAGCTTTAAGCAAGACAGATAGTAAAGGGACAAGCAAGTTTAGGTACTTGCTGCCTCCTGGGAGATTTATGAGGATATACCAAAATGAAGATGGGTCTTTGGAGTTGCATTTCTCCCAGAGAGTGCTCTCTTGGTGGGAGTGTTGGCGTACCTCCAGCAACAACCCTTATGGTTGTCTCTCATATGTATATATATGGATCTTAGGAATCCCAAAGACTCCTAACACTAGCAATTTGCAATTATATTTAATACTTTAAGTGGTTATTGAAGGCACTAATATGTTGCCATCATGTGATGAGGTACTCTTAAATTCTGTAAGATAAAATCTTTTCTGCAAAACAAAGCATGTGAACAGCTGGCTTCTGGAATGGTGCCTCGGTTTGCCTTTTTGATCATGAATTTCTACATCTCTGTGCTTGTCTGGATTTTGTTAGAACAATTTTTACATCCAAACTCACATGTACGTCATCTGTCAACCAATTACTGGAGGTTATTCAAAGGTTATATTTGAAGTACTCATTTGAGATATAAAGCGGGCATTTCATTCATTGATAATTGTTGCTGAACAAAGGCTTGAAAATCCTAAAGGAACCATCAGAATAGATTTGAACTGCTACACTGTGGGAAGACCGTTGTGAATTCAAAGTGTGACCTTGACAGAAGCAGCAGGTAGCTGTGCTCTCACCTTCTGAAGTATGAGGGATACGTTTGCATAATTGACTGAAGGTGCTTTTCATGTGACTGACATGTTGACAGCGATTCGTTATCTTAATATTTGCTTGGGGTTCTGAGCCTGCACCAAGTGATTAAAGATACTTTTGGAAATTAGTGGTTTTGTTTGCACTCCTCTCTCTAATTGTTTGCTAAATAATTTACCATCATTGTGTTTCAAATCTCTGAGTACTGCAAATAGTACTTAAATAATATGGGTTAATGCAGAGGGAAGTAAATACAGATGTGTAAAGAGTATGTGGAAGAGGGGGGGGAAGGAGTGAGCACACCTGGGCTTTAGGGGCAGAGGTTAAAAGGAACATGAGTATCTTCCTCACCTAAATAGGAGGTGATAATTTACAGACGGTTGGTACCAAAGAGCTGTAATTCTTCAGGCAGACCTGCAGGATCTATCTTTATTATGTAGATGGTAAGTGGACTGTTAAGAACTTAAAGACTGTAGCAAATTTGCCAATGGTTTGCATTTCTGAATATCAAATAATGCACCAAACTAGGTCACTCCAGAAACCAAACTCTCTACCCCTCCCTAACAGATACCTCTTCTGCTGCATGCATTTGTTCTCAGTGGCCCTCATCTGAAACTCACTGGACATCTTTCTATGTTTTCTTGAAGGTCATAGTGATGCCTGCGGTGTTCAGGCTGTTCTGTAAACATGGTAGATATCCTTTCAGTGTGAATTCAACTTAGCTTATGTTTTACTTCTTTGTGCCCTACCAAATGCATGGCTCCAGTTTGTAAGCATGTCATGCGTTGCTGCTGTCTTTTCTATTGAGATGAAATAAAGGAAATGATGCAGTGAGGTTATTTAAACAGAAATTGAAATTCTGGGAAAGAGGTAATGATGGAAAAGTTCTGTCTTTGTGATTTCTGATCTGATTTCAGAGTTGTGAGGAAAAGGGAAGCTATGAGTCTCTAACCCTTTTGACTGTTGTTATCTTGCTTAGTCCACTAAAACCTTTGTGACTTAGATAACACCATGAAGTCCAGAAGTCAATGACCAAATAATTATCAGAAGGCATTGTTCCACCCTGGATGGCTGCAGTTCTTGCGGTTGTCACTGCTATACCTCATCAAATCTACAACAGAAACTTCTAGTATTAAGAAAGAACTCTGGCCAGCTTGGACGTGCTATCCTATGTTAGTCCTGGGCCAACTACCCACCTTGTGTCTGACTCAGGATATGCATCTATATGACAGATGAAATTGATTATGCTGATGTGTTGTAAGAAAATGGCTGAAAGGACTGATTTCCACAAAATACTGACGAGCTTCCCCTCCTCCTGTGTGACAATACAGCCCTTCATTAATCCTCAGGTGATCCTACTAGTAAGGTCAGCTATGTAGTCTTACACAACAGTCTGGCATCAGTGGATGCTGAATGGTTGTGATAGCACTTTTTTGTTAGATTTAATTCAAGCAGTGGTGGGTATTTCCCCGTATCATTTACGAACATAGGAAGAAAAAATTAAGCAAAATATGAAGAAAGAAAGGATGGGAATCCTCCCACATATTTATAAACAAACCATCCACTTCTATCCTTTGGCATGTCTGGGCTGTCCACATGCTAAACCTTTGGGAAATTTATTTACACTCTGCAGAAATTTCTCAAAAAACCCTGTGAAGAACAATTTCATGGGGCACAGTGTTAATGTAGGAAAATGCCATTTGAAAACCTCAGAACAATCCTGATTAACTACACTTAGTCCTTCTTTGCTAGATAAAAAATAAAAGGAAAAAAGTGTGGAGTGCCTTGTGCCTCAAATTCCCTCATGTTCCTGTTCACGTAGTGAGTCCTTCACATTCTTGGTGGATGTATTGGTATTGTTCTCCACCCAGCCAACCCACTGGCTATCCATAAACTTATATTGGCTAACTCTAGATGACCTATAGACCTCTGGCAGTATATCAATCTACATAAAGACTTTGATGTGCATATAAATGAGTGGCTGAGTCAAATGAAGCGGCAGTAAATACTTTTTTTAAAAAAATAAAAAGGAACCCAGGCAGTCTGCATGTCTCCTTCCTGCTTTTCTCTCATTCGCACAATTCCACCTTAGTCTGTTCAAGTAGACCTCTTTCTTCAGTCTTCATGCTTTACCTTGGATTTCTGCCTTTCCATTTATTCTAGTTTTTCAAAGGAGACTTCTTGGATCACTTCTTTCTTTAGCTAAATATTCAAGATATCAGCGACATTAGCATCACGGAAATTTCCTTGTCTACATCCAAATAATGGAGTTTAACAGTTGCTGGATTTCATATTTAGGGGTGCAAAATGAGGTCTGGGATATAACAACCTCAAGTGAAAGAACCACAGAAGCCTTTTCCTAAGCCTTACACTGTTCAAAGGAGTCCTTGGTTTGCTTTCAGTTGATCTAGGTAAAGAAAACAAGCACGTGTGCCCAGTCAAAGGCTTTGGCTGGCCTCTTTCACACTCACCAAATTGTCTTATACACAAGTGTCACTTTTTGCAATTACAGTTTTCTTTCTCTTTCTGTAGGAAGAATGGAAAATAAAACTTCATATTGAATGACTTGGTGAAAATGTCTCAAGTCAAACCCAGAACAGCACAGGCAGAACTGAGTCACCCAAAACAAACACTGATTCATCTTAAAATGAAATCCAAGCTCTCTTGAGCAAAATTCTTACCCTTTTAAGCACATTAAGGCTGGTACACAACTCTGCTCTTCTTTGTAGCAATTCTTAATAATGCCTTCCCTCCAGTTACTTCTGCAGGTTTCCTCAAAAGTCCTGTCCTTCCTCATCCCTCACTGGTATACAATACACATTCCCTCCCTTGTGAAAGGCACATACGTATGTCCTGTGTCCTGGGTTAGCTGGTTGTTGAATAGCTGCTTGTTCCTCAGGCTCCCAGTGTATGACTGTCTCTTCTTGCGCATTTGGCTCCTACTCTTCCAAATGGCTTTCTCTCCCAAACAGCTTTCCCAAAAGCTGTTGTGTCTATGTTCTGGGCACTTGCTCATGATATACATTGGAGGAAGGACATGATTACCTATATTTGTCCCTGTAGATATGATACGAGAGAAATCTAAGGCACAGTCTTGGATTCCGTGATCTGGAAACTCCCATGTAAACTTTGGAAGTTGTGTCACATCTCCATATGCCTCTACACCAATATTGTTACACACAGCAGGAGAAGGCAAACTGACCCTCTATGTGCTGGCCATTCATCTAAGTACTTTTTCAATGGAAAGCCCTTCTTTGCCATACAGCTCCCAACCTTCGCCACTCGGTAGGTGATAGTAAAGATAGTTAGCTCCAAGACTGAGCAGTTGTGTTATTATATCCATATTTGTATTACAAACCATGGTACCCAAACTTGCTTAACAACCAAAAAACTCACTGCATTCTGCCAGATTAATACAGGCAGATCCTTCCAGTGGTTATTTGGCTGTTCTGAGTACTTGGCCATCATCTGTTCCTCTTTGCTGTGTGTAGCAGGGCTGACAGCTGGGGATAGGAGTCATGGCTTCAGTTCTCCAAATTCAGAGAGAGACAGCAATCAGGCTTCCAAGCCCTGAAGGCTACTAATTTCCTGACTGTTAAAGCAGAAAGAGCATTCACATATAGATAGCAGGGCCAACCTTTGGAGACAGAACGGCAGGACAAATTCTCAAATCTGGCTGAATAACAAACAAATAAATATCATTCTGCCACAGAAACCTGCAGAAATGTTGCTTTGCTATGCTATGCACAGACTCATGCATGTCAGCCATGTTCTTACCCCTGGTCTAGGCAAAGCTATGCACAGTAATGGAAACAAAAGAGCACATGCACTGCAGCCCGATTATTGCCTCTACATTACACGCGAACACTGTACGTGTTCTTCTTGACTCCAAATAGATTGTTAATGGTCAGAATATTTTTGACACACCTGAGGCAAAATGTATTCTTTTCATGCCCAGAAAATAATTAAGTCCTATCTGGAAGAAAAAATAGGCTTTTTTATGGATATTTGATTACATAGCTAATAACCGTTTTCTGAGTTCCTTGAGCTCAATTTGCTAGAGGAACTACACTTATTTTCTTTTCTTCTTTCCTTTGCCTCCAGCTGCCTGTTCCAGAACAGGACTTCCATTCTTCATTGTCCATCCATTACAAAAGCATAGACTACAGGAGAGTAGCATAGACTACAGGAGAGTATTTATGCAGAGAATGGTACTGCTGCCATCTACTCGTTGAAGGAAGCATCAGCACTTTCGTGTTAATCATGAACACAGCTCAGTTTATGTCCCAAATCTCCTTTCTTTTCCCTAAGTCTATGAGAACAATCAGAATTTTTATCTCACTTGCGCTATGCATCCATCAGACAATCCACCCATGCTTTCTCTTTTCCCTTAGCCACAGCAACACAAAACAAGTAGTTGCATGAACACTATAGTTTTCTATTTCATGATGGGATTAGGAGTACCTAATAAGATGCCAGCTTTGACAAAAATGTTTTCTGTAGCTATGGCATTAATATTGCCTCTCTCTCACATGGATTCCTTTGACTTCTACTATGGCCAAGCTCTTACTACAGAGGGGACCTTCATTTGGCAGACTGCCCTTGCAAAACTTGTCTTTATGGTATAATAATATACACCTACTGTAAACACAATACCTTTTTTTTTTTTTACATTTGTGTTTGAGGGATCTTTGAGTTTCATAGAGGTGCCTGCCTGTGATTAAGAGCAAGTTTTGGTCCTGTATGATCAAATCACCATGACACAGAATTTAACTAAAATAGAAAGACTTTATCCATAAAGATCTGTTACTTGCTCAGCAGGACTCCCCAACATCTCCGTTCCCTTTGACATGAGTAGAGGGCTTTTTCTGCTGTATGACTTGCCTTTGTGGTGCTGCTGTGATTAACATGCTGTTGTGTGCGTTTTGCTGTCTGTGTGTCTTCCAGGGGAATTCTGCAGTGAAAATTTTCTCTAGAATGATTTCAGCAAAAAAATCCTGATTCTCCTATTTGCTCCTTGTGCTGCTTTTTAATTTTGCTGCCTAAATGGCACCCTATCAAATCAACTAAAAAAAAAAAATATGGGGATACCAGCTTAGCTGCATTATTGGAGCACAAACATGCCTGTCTGATTCCTTTATAGAGTGGATATTAAGGACACGCTTAAAACATTTAAGGGAATGTCATTTCCAAAGTGTCTCATTGCTGAGCCTTTATCTGTCTGTGGATTTGCTACATGTCAAAATTAATACTAAAAAGCAACGGTATCTTGGTATTATTGGAAAAGCCAGTTTACAGATACTTTGGTTCTGGCAATGTTTGTGCAATATATAGATGTAAAGAAATAAGACTCACTTTTTCTGATTTACAAGTTTAGTCCCCTTTAGCAAAATGCCTTGATCTTTCCTATTATACTCTTTTCAAATGCCACAAAATTGCTCTGTGTTTTAAAACACCCTTGCTGAAAGTTTTATACATTGGAGCTTTCTTCTGGCCTCGATAAATGCCATTACAGCACTCTAAGGAATACTGTGGTCTGGAAGCACTTCTAAAAGCCTAACAACAGAAGAAATATGTTAAATCTTGAAGAAGTAGGAACTAATGAATGCATCCCACATTCTCTCTTTCTTTTCTGTCTCTTCTTTCAAACCTTTACCACTGGGACATGAATTCCCACTGAATTTTAAACGTGTTTGACTCATTCTTCTCTTGGAGCTGCACAAAGGGCTGCAAACAGAATGAGGTGCCATGGAGGAGTCCATGTCCCAGTTTCATCTCTCAGAGTGCCTCTGAGTTAGTTGAGGGAAGTAATGATGTGCTTACCATGAGGCATCTAATTCGCTCAAGGAATTATTGCCTGCTAAGTAGGGGGGGCAGCTGGGTGACATTCAGATGGGCACGTTGTGATAAGTGCATCCACAGGCTGTGCACATCTAGTTGCCTATTAACTTCTTTGTCAAAGAAAAGAAACAGGGTGTGCAGCACCAAGTGATGCCTCCAGCAGGCATTGGTCAGTTTCCACAGAGCTACAGCTATCCTTCACTATGAAATCCTCAGGCAGAAAATGATACAGAAATTCAAATGATCATTTCAGAGAATACAACTTTTTATTATGATTTAATTCTAAACACCTCTGCTTCACTTGTGTGCTGTTAAGTTTAAAAATTGCTTTCCTTTTAAGCTCTCATGAGTAAAGCTACATTTTTGCTGCTAGATTCAGTGATCTAATGCATCTTTCACATCTACAAATGCCAAAACAGCTATTAATAGCAACTCTGCACCAGGGTTTTTCTAACTATAAATATTTTGGTATAAACACTGCAGAAAGCTCTTATAATAAAACAATAAACAATTTCATAATAGTAAGATTTATATCCACAACATGATGTGCTAAATTATGTCCAAATTCTAAAATGGGTTTCAGTAAGTTTGTAGGGTGTGTTAGCAGTGAGTTTTATCAATGGTTTGAAAAGAAAGAGTTTGAGATAGGCAGCTAGAAATAAATTAATAATGAAACCAGGAATAGAGAAATAAACATTTGAAGGAACCTGTACAGGAACTCATACTTAACAGACATCTTAGTGCTTCAACAGTCTGCTGAAGTCTTTTTTTTCATGCTAGAAAAGGCTGATGTTTCTGCCCCATCACTTAGCATGTGGCCATTTCAGCACTTGAGCCACAGACCTCCAGCAGGGAGAGGGGGGTGAGCAGATGGGGTCTGGGCTGGATGCGGGGAGATGGATGGATGGGAGGAAAAATCTACCTCTGCCAGAGAGTTGCTCTTTGATGCCAGCAGCTGACCGAGGTAGAAAACTCCTGGCTGTTCCCACTGTTTTCTTTTCATCCTCTTCTGGAGGCTTTCATCTGAACTGTGTTGTGCTGGATGTACTTCTCTGTACAGCCATGCTCTTACAGGGAATGGAAAAGAGAAGCAGAGCTGAGACCAGGAAACTTAACAAATCCATCCTGTACTGAAGATACGTTATTTCACAAAGTCCATTGGTCTCTATGGTGTGGCACTGTACAGGTCAGTTAAAGACAGTAGTTTCAATTTTTTTTTGTGTAATGGAGAAATATAAAAGGGCACAGAAAGGGCACCTCTGAAGGCATGGGAGACTTGCCTGAGAATTAGAAGCTGGGAGGATAGGAATGAGAAAAGATCTCTTTGTATTTCTCTAACATTTGCTACTGGTCACTCTGTGACAAGCCACAGGGCTGGAGGGACCTCTGCTCTGACCCCATGTATCTGGGCTTGAAGGCTTGTTTGCAGGGACAAGGACCAAGGGAAGATGCTGTGCAGGAGGCTGGCATGGAAATTCCCAGTGGACCAGCAACACACGCTCCCAGAGCCTCCACTGAAGCCTGGCAGATGAGAACCAGGTTACTTCCCTTTGAAAAGTGTCTCATAGTCACCATCATATACTAAGATTCCATCAGAATATTTTCCCATATGCATTTCTGTTCAAATGCATGTGACAAAAACAGTGGTAGTAAGCTGTATTACATAAATTCTGGAAAGCTGTGTATAGCCTGTCCTCTCGTGCACACAAAACATCTCAATTCTGTCACAGGCTGTACTTGGGATGTGCTTCGTATTTGTGCCCATTTTGGAAACAGTGCTCAAACTGATCCAAAAAAGTGTTCCTTTGCCTCCAAGGTGATTGTCTGGATGGTGATTTCTTACATGGCAGGGACATCTGCTGGTGCTAAAGTAATCCTGCAGCGCATCCAGTTTATCCCAAAGTCATCCCAGGATCCAGTCAAGGGGCATGAGGGAGCCCATGATACAGTGTTGGAGGGAAGGGACCTGAATGACAGGGAGCAGATGCCCAGCCTCTCAGCTGCCCTCTCTTTGTTTGATGAGAAGCATAATAATACTACTTTGGAGTACAATTTGTAAGGAAGATGAATTAAAAATTTTAATCTTTAAGAAAACTCACTATATATCGATAATCATACTTGTTTTAAGGCACCACCAAAATATAAATCATACACTTACCCAGCTGCAGTGAATTATGCTACATGAATAATACGATTAGTACACGTCATGTATGGACAGCCAGGATTATAATGCTGGTATTTCAACCTCAAAGCAAAATACTTTGCATTAATGTCTGTAATGATTTATCACAGTAGGAGGAAAAATGGAACAAGGTTAGTGTCCAAGTACCTGCAGAAGTCCCAAAAGGTTGGCTGTATGCTGCATGCGATGAGCATATCTAACGCACATCGCAATATCTGTTCTTGACAAACACAGCTTCTTTAATAGTCCCTGTGAATGATTTCCATGCTGCTGAAGGTGGCTGCTTATGGTGATGGGGTGGTTGAGCTTTCCCCTTCCCGATCTCCACCCTCATTCTCCATGGTTTTATCACGCAGAAGGGATTTCGGTAACATGACTTGCATATCAATAAGTAGTTCCTAGTTTACAGTGGCTCTGGAGGAGATTATATGATAATAAAACAATTATTATGCAATATTATCATTATTGGTTTTTAGACTACGTATTTAAAATTTGGAGGGGGGCTGGGAGTGGAGGAGCTTACCTAAGGACCCTGGGACTACTAACTTTCAATTTTAAAAGCCTGTCTTCATTTTGAAAAACCTATGCCGTCATAAATTAGAGCAAGAGAAATGATAGTCATCTCCAGCAGTAATCAAGAAAAAATAATGAAATTCTACCTGAGAAAAAATGTCCACTTTTTACTTTCCCACTTTCTGTGTAGAGGGAATCATTGACATTTTTTAAAAAGTCTGAGTTTTGATGTATCTGTATTTATATATGTGAAAGCAGCTGTATAAGGGAGGAAAAACTGATGTGTGTGTGTGTGTGTGTGTGTGTGTGTGTGTGTATAAGTATATGTGATGTTCTGAGGCTGTTATGGCGTAGCCCTGCAGACTGGCTCCCTTCAGCACCTCTGTATGGAACCTGAGGGCTTTGGCCCAGAGCCCGAGCAGGAAAACAACCTTTCCCTAGAAGTCCTGGGGAGAAAGATGGTGTAAGAAGCAGCTCCCTGATGTTTGTTGAGCAGACACACATTCAAAAATGGTAATGGGCTCTCACTGGAATGAGTCACCACAGAGTGGGTTAGCTGGGCTCCGTTTTTATGCGAGCTTTGTGGTATTTAAGGGCACGTCTGTTAAATCTCACTGTGTTTTAAAGTTGCTATAAACATAAGCAACATTAGCAAGAAGACCTTGCACAGCACCATGTTCCCAGGGTGTCTGTGGAGAGAGTTATTATATTGTATTTTATTATATTATATTACATTACATTACAAACCACCCATTATTCTTTTCATTATTATATTATACCGCAAAACCTCCATTCTGCAACTGGAGAAAAACAAAAGAAAATTTTCAGGTTAAATCAGAAACCTGTTTTATGTGGTGGTTTTTGGTGGGGGGAGTATTTTTTGGTTTAGTTTTTTTTTTCCCCTATTCCTCTGTAAGTAAAACTACAGGGCCAAAGTGTTCTGCCTTCCTCTGGGCAGAAAGCCCAGGCATAGGGGAGTCTCAGCTTGTGTAGCCACAGTCACCTCCTGGCACATTAGGAGCCTGTTTTGGGAAGGGTAATTTGATATATTTACACAGAAAAGAGCTGCAGAAAACATGTCACAGTGGTCGCAAGGGGGCAGAAGCAGACCAGGATTAGGTCTGCTGCTCAAGGCTTCCCTTACCCTGGATTCCTTCTTTTATGTTCAAACTCATAAAATCCTCTTTGAACAAAAATGTAAGCACACAGTTTAATATAGTTTTTCCCAGCTGTATTATTAGCCCAGTCCCGAAGAATAAAAGTCTGAAACGATTTTTGTTTATAGTCCGATGAAGAGATCAGCTTTATTGGGAGCTGAATCTTGGGAACAAGAGGCTGCGTGGAAGCCAGGGGTTTAATAGCATCCTCACCCGCTCTCTCACTGTTCTCTTAAAACCCAGTTGCAAGGCAAGTTCTGTCACTGGGGAAAAGAGAAAAATGCAGTAAATATACTAACTTCTTCAGGTGCAATACACTTGAAACATGATTGTCTCCCCTTGGCCCTCTTTGTACGTTCATCTTTTAGTTCTGATACCAAAAGGTTGTTTGTATGCATTCAGCTTTAACTGTATCGGTATCCTTGCTAATTCCAGTGAGGCCATAAGAGTAAAGATACAAGGCTTTTCAGGATCATGGCCCTATGGTATAATCTTTTTAACGCACAGATAACACCTGACCTTATATAGCTGGAAGTTCTGGAAATCTCTCTATGCACAGAAATTAGCTCCAAAATTATTTCAAATTACTTCAAAGCAGCATCATGAGATTGGGCTCTTTTCATCAAATTATATAAATTTGTGTTTTTTAAGCTAAAATCCAAATCAGAGCCTGCTCCTTCCTGCCAACAACTCTCGATCTGATGAGTATACAGCATCCCCCTGCTGCTGTGTAGACACGGCCTCCTGAGCTCCTGCTCTGCTGGCTGATGGCTTCCAGCGGCGTGGAGGAGCCAGCATGGGCAAGCACAGTCCCTGTTGGACTGGGTACGGCCATTCCAAACTGATCCAGAACTTCTGTATTGGACAATAACCCTTTAATTTAGAGCTCTGAGCAATGACTCATTTTTTTGCATATTGCTAGATAACTTAGCTACTGAAATACACATTATGGACAAAACTTATAATGACTATTTTTAGAAACAAGTCCATTTATAACTTACTGAAAAGGACAGACTGAACGCCTAGAGAATTTACCTGAATCCCCTGCTTAATGTAATACATGCTTACTGAATCAAATCCATTTAAAAACGGGGAACCTAATTTACTGGGGAATGGAATAATATAAATAATAATATAATAAACATAGAATCATAGAATCATTTAGGTTGGAAAAGACCTTTAAGATCATTAAGTCCTACCGTTAACCTAGCACTGACAAATCCACCACTAAACCATGTCCCTAAGCACCACATCTACACGTCTTTTAAAAATCTCCAGGGATGGGGACTCAACCAAGAAGAGACTGACACCCACCTCACTACAGCCTCCTTTCAGGTAGTTGTAGAGAACTGTAAGGTCTCCCGTGAGCCTCCCTTTATCCAGGCAGCACCTCAATGTCTTTCTTGTAATGAGGGGCCCAAAACTGAACACAGTATTCGAGGTGCGGCCTCACCAGTGCCAAGTACAGGGGCACCATCACTTCCCTGCTCCTGCTGGCCACGCTATTTCTGATACAGGCCAGGATGCCGTTGGCCTTCTTGCGTTCCCTCAATTCATTATTTATTTAAGCACTTTAACGTAATGATAAGATACAAAATCGGTTTTCTATATTTTAATTAAATTTCTGAGTAACAGAAAATCATTGAAAAGGTCTATGGAGCTTTATCAAGCACTAGGCTTTCAGGTCTAGATAACTAACAACCTGGGCTTATCCAGCTCACACTGAAAATAGATGTTTAATCCTTACTTTTGTGTTTAGAAGATAAGGACATTTCATACTCTTTCTCACACAAAATGAACACTTCAGCATTTTATTTCGAAACAAACCCCTTAGTTTAAAAATCTTTTTTACAGTGGTAGTTACATTGTAAGTACAGCACAGGTTGCAATGCTAATTAGTATTTGCAAACCAGAAATCCAGAAATAATTAGGCAAGGAAGAGGTCAACTCATGAAATACTATTTTGATTGTTAAGGACACTAATATTAAACTAAATGTAGTGAAAAGGAAAATCCATTTGACTTGTCCCTTAGTTACTATTGCAAAGTTGTTTCTTTACAAGAGTTTGTAAATTCACAATTACTTTTGATTTTGCAAAAGAATGATTTGTCAGTGGCCGATTACTAAAAATCCTTTCGATATATTCTTTTTAGCTGGGTGAAAGGTGAATTTTCTGTGGACTGTTTAAAATATAACATGAGTTTCTTATCCAGATATTTATTTAGCAAAGACTTTTTTATTTTATTTTATGGATTGTGATTTTTTTTTAAATTAGGAGTACAGTTTACACATACACTCTTTTAGAAGAAAGTATTGCAGTTGTGTTCATTGATGGCTCAAGAGGGTTTTGCAAAAGGTATAATTGCAAAAAACCTTCCAACACAAAAAAACCTGGGCCCATTTGTATGTTCACGAGGTGGACTTCCTACCTGAATTATCTCAGTGTTGTTAGAAGGCTTTATAAATTACTGAAAGCAAAGATCACTAATCTTGCCAACGGAAGCTTGAAGCCAAAAATCACAACTTATCCAGCCAAATAACAAACTGGGGACTTGTGAACATTTCTAAAACTTTTAATATGGATACAAGGAAGCTGTTCTAAGTTTCCTGAATCTCTAGGGAGTCTGCTCATGAGACTCCCTGAGCCAACATTATTTATTCCTTCACTCAAACACTGAGAGTGTTGAAGAGTTCATCAACCCTTTCCAGCTAGATGCTTATTTTTATCTCAGAAGACTGTCTAAAATGTTATCCTGAGGATGTGTAAGACTTATTGTAAGCATGTGAGTCCAAGAATATATATGATCCACAAAGCTCACAAAGGGATGGCCCTCAGAAGCATGTTCTGTAAGGTCTTCAGAAAGTGTGTTTCGAGTGCTAAAGAACCTGGAGAGACTTAGGGATGTAAAATACTAAGTAAGATGCATGAACTCCCACTAATCTGAAAAGTTCCTTTAAAAGCTTTATTAAAAATATTTTGTTGAGGATACCAGGAAAAGTGGCTAGCACTACCAAGAACGTCAAATCAGCAGGCAAACATTTTAATTGATTTATGACACTGCGGTATCTAAAGATTTAAGAAAAATTTTGTTATCTCAGGGCTAGCTCCAAGCACTGCTTTTCTGACTTCGATTACTCTCTTGAGTGGAAGCTAATTCTGTAGATGGACAGATGGATGGAGATCTCCTTTTTGAAATTCAGAGCTTCTTTGAATAAACTTATTATTTTTTATGTTATTTAATTACAATTCAATATTGACACTAACTTGTTTTAACAGTTTTATTTGAGTTCCTGTTTGGTATAATTAACACTATTTTAGCTTTGGCATGATATTTTTGTTCAGCATATGATGAAATTTGCAAGATGTATAGCAAGTTATCTCAAAAAGTCACATGGGCTCGTAATTTTGGAGACATGGATACATAGCTATCCTGTACACTAAAAGCCTGACCAGCTCTTAATAACTTTTCTGCTGTTCTGAAGGAATTCCCAGCACTTCAAGTATGCCATGCTGTTCTCCAGCCTAACACAATTTTTCTTTCCTGTGATTTTTTTTTTGTTTGGTTTGATTGCCTTTTATGGAGAGGTGGGAGAAGGTATTTTAAAAAGCCCATGTAGAAGAAATAGCTTTCAGCTGGTGTGTGTGTGGTTTTTTTGTTCTGTTTTGTTTTGTTTTCCTGTGGACATTTAAACCAATTGAATAGGTGTTAAATGCAAAGAAGGTAATATTTTCATTTTGGTCTCTTTTGGTATTTTTCCCCTGACAATTCTAAAAAAAGATTCAGTTGAATATTTTTTATCTTAGTATTTGTTAAATATAAGATATTATAGGATATTTATATCCTATAAAAAGGATTTATGAACAAATTATAATTCAAAATCAAAGCTCAGAATAAATTCTGCTCAAACCCGAGGGTGTTTCTACACTGCCAGTAGATAGGGATTTTAACAAGGATAAGCATACCAGAAAAAAATGTAAGGCTGTGAAACAGCAGCCCATGCCTTAGAAGTCCCACGGATACAATGCCCAGTGAGGTATCAGTGCCCTGGTAGCACCTGCTGCAAATAAGGTGACCAAAACCGGCTATGCCCAGAAAGGCTTATTTGAACATACATTTTCTCCTACTGTGGAGAAAGAAGAAAGACACTTCTGCTCAGATATAGAAGGTAATACATGGTGTTTATAAACATGCTGATAGAAACAACAGCAACTGGGAGCAAGGTTTCTCGTTATCCACAGAACCACAGGAATGGGAAGGGAGAAAGACAGTGAGCCTTTCTGTTGATTGTCCAACATACACACACAGAGTCAATCACGCAGACCTGCACAAGTCACTTGAGAAATAACAAGAAGATTATATTTCATAATCAAAGTTATGATTTCATTTTCATGAAAACTGGGGAAGATAATAGATCTCAAATATTACAATGAAAAGGAAAGTCTGAGGAGGAAAAAAAAAAGCTCTTCGCTGTCCTGAGCTTCAGGACTGTAGAAGGAAATACAGCTGATGAAATTCTCTGGATCGTGATTAAAGAGAAAAGCACTTCAGAAGTACCATGATGGGGACCTACTCCAGAGCACCAAATTAGGAATATGAGCCTGGTGAGTTTTGCGTTTTTTTGGAAGCATTCATCAGAATCCTCCATTCGGCTGTGTTGGTCGACAGCCGGCTGAACATGAGCCGACAGTGTGCCCAGGCGGCCAAGAAGGCCAACGGCATCCTGGCCTGTATCAGAAATAGTGTGGCCAGCAGGAGCAGGGAAGTGATAGTGCCCCTGTACTCAGCACTGGTGCGGCCGCCCCTCGAATACTGTGTTCAGTTTTGGGCCCCTCACTACAAGAAGGATGTTGAGATGTTGGAACGTGTCCAGAGAAGGGCAACGAGGCTGGTGAGGGGTCTGGAGAACAAGTCTTATGAGGAGCGGCTGAGGGAGCTGGGGGTGTTTAGCCTGGAGAAAAGGAGGCTGAGGGGAGACCTCATCGTGCTCTAGAACTACCTGAAAGGAGGTTGTAGCGAGGTGGGTGTCGGTCTCTTCTCCCAAGTAACTGGCGAAAGGACGAGAGGAAATGGCCTCAAGTTGCGCCAGGGGAGGTTTAGATTGGATGTGAGGAAAAATTTCTTTACTGAAAGAGTAGTTAAACATTGGAACAGGCTGGCCAGGGAAGTGGTTGAGTCACCATCCCTGGAAGTATTTAAAAGACGGGTAGATGAGGCGCTTAGGGACATGGTTTAGTGGGCATGGTGTTGTTGGGTTGATGGTTGGACTCGATGATCTTAGAGGTCTCTTCCAACCTTAATGATTCTATGATTCTATGATCAATATGATATATTATGAATATATCATATTCATATATGAGCACCCTCAGTGCTCAGAATGAGGGTTTACCAGGGCAGATTTCTGTTTGGATTATCATTTTACCGAGAAGAACTCTTTTTAAACTATCTGCCAGCTCAGGGGGCTGGGTACCTGAAGAACAACTGGTCTACCTGTTAAAGACTGAGGCAAAGAAAGCATTAAGTACCTCAGCCTTTTCCTCATCCTTTGTCACTATGTTTCCCCCCTGCATCCAATAAAGGATGGAGATTCTCCTTAGCCCTCCTTTTGCTGCTAATGTATTTATAGAAACATTTTTTATGTCTTTTATTGTCTTTAATACAATAATATAAAATAAATGAAACACAGACAATAGCATGAGTGGTGAACGGACTCAAGAATCAACCCTCTTGTTTGGTGTCATTTGCATGTTACCTTGGGGTAAAGAGATAGACCTTCGCACATGCTAGACCCTTGGGTAGCCTGAGACACCAAAGAATTTGGAGAAAAGTGAACAGCTTCCTATCACACCAGTCCAAAGTCCCTTTGAATTCTTGTCTGTGTGACCTTCATTACAATTTAGAGGTGGCATGACATGAAATCTTGATACTTTTCAGGGATTTCAAACCATGATTCATCTTGCAATGTACTAATGATGATGGTTTCTAGTTTCTAGTAATTAATTCCTAAATTAAAATTGCAGTTGTCACTAAACCAAGAAGGACAGCATATTCTTTTGATGACAAGAGTTCAAAATGTCCCTGCCAAATTGGAAAAGGGACTTAAAAATAGGATTAAATTAAAAATAAGCCAGCATTAAATTAAAATAAGCTGAAGGCATGATATATAAGTGGGATTAATCATCCCCATTGATACAGGACGGGGAGCAACTTTCTTCAACAGTTTTGAAGAAAAAAATCTGGTCTAGTATGGTCATAAACTGGCCTTTGGTCAACCATGTCACATCATTACAAAAATGGGAAATGTCATCCTAGGAAGTATAGTCAAGAGTAAAACCTGCAAGATATGTGAAATAATTCCTTCCAGTGTACCCTTCATGGATAAAGCTTCAACTCAAATACATTATTCACTTTTGAGTGCTGCCATCTAAGGAATAGACCAATAGGATCTGCTTAGTTTAAATAAGTGAGGATGAAAAAGGATATTGACTCCTTGCTATGAGGTGAGAAGCAGGAGAATTGAAGGAGTTCAACCCTCAAAACTGGGTTTTTATAACTGTGAAGAGTAAAAAAATCCTTCTCTTAAAAAGGAAAAAGGGAAGAATAAAATAAATTAATAAATGAATGTGTACAAATTATGATGATAGAAAGGAATTCAAAGTAAGGAATTTTGGAAGTTGTAATCTTTATTTTAGAAATCACTAAATGATGGCCAGTACATTAGAGATTAAAACTTTGCTAACTTCCCTGATACTCAAAAACTAAAGCTTCTGAGAAGACCTACTAATTTCTGTGGTTGGCTTCAGAATGATAAGTATATACTTATACTCAGTATAAGTATGAACTCAGCTCCCAAGGAACGCTGTTTCAGAGGGAAGCGCTTCCTGCTTACCATGCCACTAACATAAAACTGTTCTAGTTTATGTATGATAAGTGGGTATAATTATGTTGTTATTTGCAATTAAGTTCATTTTACAAACTGTGCTTCTGGAAAGTTCCAGCTCATCTCTTGCTTTCGAGGTTTTTTTTCCTGCTCTTCTCTTTCTGATAAGCTTTACTTACGCTAAATAGTGCTGAGGAAAGGTTTAGGTGATCTATAACTCTTACTGCTTATGGTTTTCTAAGTAATTTTCTATATTTCTAAAGCTACCTTCAGTTTAAATTAACTTCATTTAGGACTGAAGAGGATAGACACTGTAAGTCTGGTCTACAAAATGGCATAATAATGTTCTCTAAATACTTAAAAGATAGCTGTAAAGAGATGTGGCTGGCTGCCAGATGTCCACCAAGCCGCTCTCTCACTCTCCCTTCTCAATGGGACGGGCAAGAAAATAAGATGAAAAAGCTTATGTGTTGAGATAAAGACAGGGAGATGGCTTAGCAATTACCATCATGGGCAAAACAGACTCGACTTGAGGAAGATTAATATAATTTTAATTTATTGCCAATTAAAAATAGATTAAGGTAGTAAGAAACAAAGACAAAACTAAAAACACCTCCTCCCTCTCCCTCCCATTTCTTCTTCCCAGGCTCAACTTCACTCTTTTGTTCCCAGCTCTTCTACCTCCTCCCCCCAAGTGGTGCAGAGGGATGGGAAATTGGGGTTGCGGTCAGTTCATAACCCTTCATCTCTGCTGCTCCTTTCTCCTCACACTGTTCCCCTGCTCCAGCATGGCATCTCTCCCAGGGGTACAGTCCTTCAAGAACTGCTCCACTGTGGGTCCCTCATGGGCCACAGTTCCTGCCAGAAAACTTGCTCCTGCGTTGGCTCCTCTCCACGGGCTGCAGCTCCTGCCAGGAGCCTGCTCCTATGTGGGGTCTCCATGAGCTGCAGTGTGGGTATCTGCTCCACCGTGGTCCTGCATGGGCTGCAGGGAGACAACCTGAGTAACCAAGTTGTCTTTTCCACAGGCTGCAGGGGAATCTGTGCTCCAGTGCTTGGAGCACCTCATCCCCCTCCTTCTTCACTGACCTGCATGTCTCCGGGGCTGTTTCTCTCACATTTTCTCATTCTTCCCTCTCACAGCTGCTGTGCAGCATTTTTCAACCTTTCTTGAATATGTTATTGCAGAGGCACCACCAGCGTTGCTGATGGGCTCAGCTTTGGCCAGCACAGGTCCATTAGAGCCAGCTGGAACTGGCTGTGTCCCACGTGGAGGCAGCTCCTGATGTCTTCTCACAGAGGCCAGCCCTCCTGCTACCAAGACCTTGTCACATAAAGCCAGTACAGGAGGATAGTATAGTCTCCATGATGGTGTTGGGCAGGATGAACATGTGCTTAAACTGCAGGAAGGGAGATATGTGTTAGCCATTCTTGCAGTGAGGCTAGTGAAGCAGCAGGATTTCATGGGAAGGCTACGAAATTTTGATTACAGGATGTGTTTAAAAACAGACTGAAAAACCTTCTGTCAAAAGTGATCGTATTGCAGAGTAAGGGTAGAGGAGAGGGCCTCTTGAGACCCCTTCCAATTCTGTGATCTCATCAGGTTGAAAGAATTGGTTAATTGGTGTCACATAAGGTAACTTTGCTCTGGGGGCAAAGCCATGATCTGGGACTTTAGTTGACTGGTTTATTATATTTTCTTATTTAGTATTTTGTGATAATTTCTTAGATTTTTTTTTTTTTTGCCTCTTCTTTCTTACCTTAAATTAAGTTTTTGTGGTTGTGTAGTGTCTTACCTGTAAGCCCGTATCTGTTTGTCTGTCTGGAAGTTTATTAGTACTGTCCATGGCCATTACCATTCTAATGTAGCACTTACTGCATGTAATCGATAGCAATAGTAGTCCCTGGCAGACTTCATAAAGTGTTTAGCTTGCTTTTGCTTTCTGGCAAAAAATTTCTGCTTTGGGATTTGCCCTTTAAAATGTAGGATATATTAATTTATGTTTTGTTTATGCCATCAGCATGGCTCCTGTTAACAAACAGACTGTTTCTGAGAGTGGATATTTTCTGGTTATTGCATTTTTTCCTCAGGTGCAGACATCATACATTCAAATATTCAGTGCTGACTTCTTTCTTTTGGGCTGTCTACGCAGGCTGTTAATGAGCTTGAATATTTCATTAAAGGCTTGTTGACGGCTCCCCAGAGAAGAGTAGTCTTCTATGGATGGAAATATTAAAGTCTGTTCCCAAGATACTCAGCCTGTGAGCTTTGCAAAGCAAGGAAGGCATTTAGCTCTTCATGCCGTGCTGTAATGGTAGAGGAGGGAGCATGCTGCCGCTGCCCACATCCTGGTGTGCCTCTGCAGAATCCCACCTCCAAGGTGGGACAAACCAGATACCACCACAGAATCATAGAATCATAGATTCATTAAGGTTGGAAGAGACCTCTAAGATCATCGAGTCCAACCGTCAACCCAACACCACCATGCCCACTAAACCATGTCCCTAAGCGCCTCATCTACACGTCTTTTAAATACTTCCAGGGATGGTGAATCAACCACTTCCCCGGGCAGCCTGTGCCAATGTTTAACCACTCTTTCAGTAAAGAAATTTTTCCTCACGTCCAATCTAAACCTCCCCTGGTGCAACTTGAGGCCATTTCCTCTCGTCCTTTCGCCAGTTACTTGGGAGAAGAGACCAACACCCACCTCGCTACAGCCTCCTTTCAGGTAGTTGTAGAGAGCGATGAGGTCTCCCCTCAGCCTCCTTTTCTCCAGGCTAAACAACCCCAGTTCCCTCAGCCGATCCTCAGAAGACTTGCTCTCCAGACCCCTCACCAGCCTCGTTGCCCTTCTCTGGACACGTTCCAACATCTCAACGTCCTTCTTGTAGTGAGCGGCCCAAAACTGAACACAGTATTCGAGGTGCGGCCTCACCAGTGCCAAGTACAGGGGCACCATCACTTCCCTGCTCCTGCTGGCCACACTATTTCTGATACAGGCCAGGATGCTATTGGCCTTCTTGGCCGCCTGGGCACACTGCCGGCTCATGTTCAGCCGGCTGTCGACCAACACCCCCAGGTCCTTTTCCGCCAGGCAGCTTTCCAGCCACTCTTCCCCAAGCCTGTAGCGCTGCATGGGGTTGTTGTGGCCAAAGGGACACGAACAGACACAACACACCGCCCTGCCCCTTCCTCTCTGGGTCTACAGGGAAAAAGTATCCTGAGCATGGGGTTTGGGAGGGTTCCCAACCTGCACAAGCAGAGAACCAGGACCGCTGAACATGATGTGGGAAACACTGACCTGGAAGCCCACACAAAGCCTGTATGAACTGTGGTTAGTTCACTAGGACTCACAGGCACTGTGGTTATACACATGAACTCAGTAATACAAGGTCCCTTAATAGCTATATTTGTCTATGCATTACATTCACATTAAAAAGAATATCCAAGGCAATTAATTTTATAGCAGTCCTGAATTAGAGACACTAATTCCTCAAGGCCAGGAAATTTAGATAAACTAGAAACTTTTCTGAAACACATTTGATTTTACCTCTCATTTCCTGCCCTTTTCATAAACACTCATAAAGGTTTCCCAATACACTATCATGCAATCAACATGATGATTTGCTTTAGAAAACATCCTGGGCTTTAGAAAGAGGGTATTACCATGCTGAAGTTGCACAGTGTAAAACCACAGCTGGCCTTATTGGGGTAGAAGGTTAATTCGGAACAGCTGTAATAAACTAATGACCCCCCTGAAGCCATGAAGAGAAGGTAGTGCGCTGTATATCTGTGTTTGTGTTAATGTTAGGGAATGAAACCATGTTACTGGGAAAGGAAGGAAGGAAGGAAGGAAGGAAGGAAGGAAGGAAGGAAGGAAGGAAGGAAGGAAGGAAGGAAGGAATTCTTTGCAAAAACTCTCACGGCTCACTGGTTTTAGGCAGATTGAGAAAAATCTTTGAATTCTCAATTTTAACACTGATTTGTAAACTTTTGGTGTTTGAAAAGCTAAAGGCATTTGTAACTTGCTTTTTCTTTTGGAGGAAGCAGAATGTGAAAGAATTTGGTCACTAAAGAATGAGGTACTCCTATTCATTAGGCACTCCTGCTATTCCTGATCCCAAACGCAGCTTACTGAGCTCAGCACATGCAGAAATACGAGAAAATCAGCATAAAAACCACAGAAGTACCTTCAGCATGCTGGCAGTATCCAGCATTACTTTTTAGAAATGGTAACTGAAGAGGCTGTCTGACAAAGATGTGAGCATTTGTTACAATCGGAGAAAGTGAGGTGGAGACAGCTGCCTTAAATCCTGTTACTAACAACCTGCTATGGTATGCTGAGCAGCCTCTGCAATTGAATTAAAACCATTGGAGGAAGTACAGCAGTTCAGTTTACATGTTGCTAGGCTATTATTCAAACCCTTCATTGGAAACACTCAGGGCAAACACCAGCAACAACGAGGGCAAGAACGGTGCACACTGTTGTGAGACTAAGCTCTTGACAGCACAGAAAACACCACTGTCTCTGCAAGTCTTATGGAAAAATAAATGTAATTGGAACCACATACCAGCTACACAATGATTATTTAGACATGCCAGGTCTGACAAAAATAAACACACTACTTTGTACACTGTTTTTTCAAGGTGTAGTAATTCCACTTAGGATTCAGTAATGAAGTTGCAGTAAACACCGTTTTAAATTGCAGCTTGTAAAATGTACAAGATACATTGTTATCTGACAGCATAAAAATATTTAATTTGGATACATCAATGCTTTCTAATACCCAGAATTACAGTATTAGAAGATTGTGACTGTAGTCACTTAATGAGCACTTTGAGGAAAGGCAGCAAGTGAAACAGGCCCTGACATACGGTGTACACCTACACATCTGCTCTACCACATGACATTTCTAAATGGGCTTCCCTACAACAGTATTTGACAAGTGATGAAAGCTGCGTTGTTAAATCTGACAGTCTCTCATGTCTGTATCTCCAGGATACTTTTTGTTAAAAGGCGCTCAGCTTTGGGTCTTCCTGAACAGAACTCCTACTTTAATAATTGTACTAGCGCATTAAACAAGTCCACTTGTTTATCATGCCCTATTTTCTAGAAGGAATCAAGGATTTAAAGACATCTGTTTGAGGCACCTGAAAAAGGACTTGAATTCTTGCAAGGTGGATGGACAAGATCATTTATCACCTTCCCAAGAAGCACATAAAGTGAGTAATATAAAATATAGATGTGTAGCATATCATACTAATGTTATATTCTATATAATATACAATGTATATTATATACATAATTATAAGAATTATATGCACCCATATAATAAAATATAATGATGTAATTATATTTTATAGTAATATATGTACTGATATAGACTTTAAAATACAAAATCTATTAACCTTAGCCTTTTGCTCCAAAATGTGACTAGTTCTTACATTTTTAAAACTCTGAATTTCATTGTAATTTGAATTTGCCAGTATAGCTGATTTTGGGTATGTGTTTCAAAACTGTCATTGTTAAGTGTGTGAGAATATGATGTGCATTTAATATCCATTGAATGAATGACTGTCTCCTCTTACCTTTCCAAATTCCAATATCCCAGTCACTTTAAAAAAAAAATAAATTTATGATATTCTGTTCCCTCAAAATGCTCTAAGAACAATAATGTCCCCATATCCCCCTGAAATAGGTGTGTATGTTCGTCTTCAGTAGTAGTTGGTCCAGCCCTTTAAAGAATGCCTGAAATCCCCTGCCCTGAGGCACTGGTGTCTTGCTCTGAGGACTTCAGATCCGACGGACTCAGCAGAGCTGAAGGGCTGTCCCATAAAACATAGCAGCAGTCCTTAGCATGAGGACAGAAATCATGGCCTGCAAGGCCATGTTCCTACTATCTGACCATGGTCAGGGACCCTCTTGTGCTCTCTCCATCTCTCTGCATCGAGTTCTTTTTACATAGATCATTTTCAGGAAGAGGAGTGGAGAATAACTAACTATAATAATCTAGTTGAATATTTAGGAAACTCTGATGAAGATGGAAGATACAGGCTTGATATAACACTATCTGATATTATCCTATGCCCAAAATTTAGACCCTCAAAACCCTGCTCAGTTTCCACATAATATTTCAATGTCTACCTTTGGTGTAAGCAAGTTTCCTAAATATCTTGGTCTGGACAGGTGAAGAAACACCTTCATTTTGACAGAGTATGCCTGTCTGTCCAGTTGCTGTACAGACTCATAAGCTAGACATTTCTGTGGCTGTCTGTCTCAGGGGCAGGGCTCAATCTCTTAATTGTTTCAGGCCATACCTACCAGATAAAATACTATATAAAACAGCAGCAATGTCTTCTTGTCCCTGAAAGTCACCCAAAGTACTCATCCTTCCTCTGCTGCCAAAGTAAGCACCTATTATGGATCTCCTTGGAGAGTTTTCTGATCATCATGAATGGTTTATTCTGGACTGGACTAGTCCTTCTGCTTCTCATTGAGTCCCTGCATGTTCACTTGCCTCGAGAGACCAAGTGAAGAAGAGTAAACCCAGTGTTCAGTAGTTATAGCACCAGCTAGGAGGACAGAGACCTAGTTTCTGGTTTCTACATCAGTAAACAGATAAATTTAAATATTTGAGCATTCAACATCGCAGCCCCTAAAATCTCACAATAAATACCTGCCAGACTGTAGGACAAGTGTGCAAACACTGCACCAAATAACAGAGTTGATCTATACTTTTTCTTTGTCAGAAATAATTTGCAAACACATTTTGATATCTGTGAAAATGTTTCTCATGTTCAAAGTAAATTACATGGGCAGTGTGAGTGAGCAGGCTCCGAGTGTCGAAGTCTTGGATGTAAATAAATATACCTAAATATCTGAAATCCAAACAAGTGCATTGCAAAATGGCTTGTAATAATAGGACAGGCTCACCCGTGATTTCCAATCCAAAGCACCTTGAAACTTCAAGGTGGCTGACAATCTGGGTCTGAAAGTATCTGGTCCATCTCTGCCTGAAAGAGAAATGTGAAATGCTTTGTCCTTACCTTTAGGTATGTACTTTTAGCAGTGCTATGACAAAGCCGTGCAGTTAGGCTGTTGCTTAGTGCCCTGCTCATGTCTGTGCAGCTGAGACCCAAGAAAGTGGGAGTTACGGTGTCTTTTTGTAATCAGTTTTTAGGTGGTAGTAGATGTCTCTTCTGAATGGGTTATTTGACAATTTTTTAATTTTTTTAAATAATGCTCCATATATATCCTCATACTCTTGAATAAATCATTTATGTTTGAAATGACACAAAACCTCTTTGCTGCTGTTCCTGAGACCAGAAGCAGGACTGGACTTGATTCCTGGAGAGCAAGACAGAGTTTTTGTGGTTCATGAATTAGTATCACCAAACAAGCATAAAGCATCAAAAGCACTCAGCATGGAGAATTTACTGTAGCTCTACTGTGTTTTATTTGTGAGGTGAGACTGTTACAACTGCTCTGTCCCTCTGTCTCAGCTCTTCCTGTAAGGAAGAGATTTGTGGCCTATTGTTCTCTTTATGGAAACTGTGAGTTTATTAACAGTTTCTGTTAAATTCAATAAGAGAAACTGCCCAAGACTGAATTCAACAAAAAGCTAATCAAACTGGCTTTCCAGTGATGGGAACTTATTCCTTTAATCTTCAAGGGGAAACTGTGTGTAAGCAAAGAGTGGAAAATAAAACTGGGACCTTCTTTGGGAGGCAAAGCTAAAAGGAGTCCTCTGTGTGCAGGAGACCTAGGGCTTTAGCAAACCATATCTTGGGCTGTATTTGAAGAGTGTACCAACAGGTTGGAGAAAATAGTCCATCCCCCCTATTCTGCACTTATGAGACCACCTCTGGAGTGCTGCATCCAGTTTGGAGCTCCCCAGCACAAGGGAGATGTGGACATACTGGAGCAAAGCAAGATCAGCAGAGGGTTTGCAGGATGGTTAGGGACTGGAGCATGGGGTATATGAAAATAGGCTGAGAAACCTGGTGTTGTTCAGCCTGCAGAAGAGAAGGTGAAGGGATCTTAGTGCTGTCTACAACTACTCATATAAAAACAATGCCGTTCTATTACAAATCTCAACATCGTCCTTTACGGAAGACTTTTTCAAATGGAGTGAAAAGCCTTTGTCATTACACAAGAGGTTACAAAAAGGATTTTTTTTACCAACTCAAGCCTAACCTTGAGAAATTTTCACCAAAGCAAGTGAGGCTTTCCTTAAAATTAGAACAAAATACTAAACCTTGGAGTAGGACACCTGCCACAGCAAAAAAATTCTGTCCCTCTTGGAGGTATCTTTAAACTCATTCAGTGTCTGATTTGATAGGTGATTTCTTTCATTACATAGTCAATGTATCTGGTTTGATTAGATCATGGTTTATTTGACTTGATAGGTAGTACATATTGGTCCATAAAAGATGGATCAGTTTTGACAGGTGACATGGCTTGGAGCTCAGTCGAAAACATTGATGCTTCTGTGAGATGTTCACTTTGGACAGTGATGTACCATTTAGTACAGCTCACCAAGGGGCTGCATGCTTTACTAAATATAGGGTGTATTTACAGTATGTAACCAAACATACTTTTTCTCAAATACTGAATTAGGTAGCCTCAAAGAGTCTTCCTCATTACCTTTGCTTTAGGTTTATTGTCAGGAGTAGAGTATATAGCATCTATTAGGAATGAATGCACTGTGTTGCTATTTTTGGTTATTACAAATTTTCTTAATGCTGTTTCTTGCCCATGTCACTGTGCCATATTTGTTATTTGTAAGCTCTTTAGGAGAAACTTTCACTTATTTGATGCTGTGTAGGCTCAGATGATCTATCCTCTTTTTCAATGTAAACATTTTTTTTTTAATTATTTATAGAACTAAAGCAAAAAAGTTTCAGGCTACCACTTGTAAGGCTGTACTTGGTGTATAATATCCCATTCTAGGCGTCATTTTCAAGAGTGATGCAGATTAATTGGAGGAAGTACAGAGGAAAATGAAAAGAGGTCAAGAAAAGCTCATGAGGTCTAGAGAGCGTGAGCAGTGTAGAAAGGCTGAAACATTTGGGGTTGTTTAGCTATGGGAAAGAGGAGAAATGAAGGAGAAATTATAGCAGTCTTTATATTTCTGAATGTTTGCTATGAAAAAGAAGGCAATAAAGTGTCCTTCATATCAACTGAGGATGATGTTCCCCAGGGCTCAGTATTGGGGCCAGTTCTGTTCAATATCTTTATCAATGATCTGGAAGAGGGGATCGAGTGCACCCTCAGTAAGTTTGCAGATGACACCAAGTTGGGCAGCAGTGTTGATCTGCTCGAGGGTAGGAAGGCTCTGCAGAGGGACCTGGACAGGCTGGATCGATGGGCC
>NW_008824653.1:304415-320826 GCF_000699105.1 Pygoscelis adeliae
AACAGGCTGCCCAGGGAAGTGGTTGAGTCACCATCCCTGGAAGTATTTAAAAGACGTGTAGATGAGGCGCTTAGGGACATGGTTTAGTAGGCATGGTGGTGTTGGGTTGACGGTTGGACTCGATGATCTTGGAGGTCTCTTCCAACCTTAATGATTCTATGACTCTATGATTCTATGAGAGGAAAGTAATAGGTTTAAACAGCAAAAAGGAAAACTTAAAGTTAGGTATTAGGAAAGGCTTTCTAACAATTAAAGTAGTTAATACTGAAATAAGTTGCCTAGGGAGTTTGCAGATCTCCACCACGTGACCTCATCACTGGATGTTTTTAAGACCCATCTCAGGAAAAGTCTAGATTCTGGCCCAGGGTGGGAAAATTGACTGGATGATCTCTTCGGGTCTTATTTAGTCTTATTTTCTGTGTCTCTGTATTAACTCTATATATGTACAGCCACAGATACAACTTTTGTTCCCCACAAAATATGTTTCTAGGACTTTTGGTGTGTTGCAGCTTTTTTGCTGCCACAGCAGATGGGGCTGGCACAAATGCTAGCTAGAAGCTATTGCTCCTTTCTTTGTGAAGGGCAAAAACCTAATTAGTGACAAAGGAATGATTTTAAGGACACAGTTTTTAAGTATTCAGTTTAAATTATATAACTAATAGACTAAGAGGCAGACTAAGCTGATGCAGATTTTCAAAAATATGATAGGAAATCAGACAAAAGCTTGGGGGAGGAATACATCCTACAGGCCAGCATTCTGTTAGGTCTGTTAGGTTTTGTTTTTTCTTTTCTCCACTATAAGCTTCAGTTTGGGTCTGAGCTGTGTAATTCTAAGATAGAGCCTCTCCTTTCCCCAAAAAACAAAAGAACCTGGGACACTCTTGGGATCATCAAAGAGCTCTGAAGTGTGCGTGTGGTCAGAAGACATTGGATCACAGTCTCTGGTGTTGACTCCTTGCTCGGTAAACTTCACTTTCTGCATATACCTCAAATACTACCTGCTTTAACAATGATTAACATTAACAATGGTGACAGTTCTGTGTTATTCCTCTTGCAACAAAAGACCCAGTCTTATTTGTGGATATTTATCTAGACTGAGTTTTCCACTAGACTAACTATCGGTGGATACATACGCTTGACAGTAGAACATGAACTAGGAAGAGTTTGACTTGATTTCTGGGTTATATGGGCTCATGTTTGCTGGCAGCAAAATTGTACATAGAAATTACTGAGACACAAAATTTAGAAACACATTTCTTCACTTTCAGAGTACAGCTCTACAAGAAGCTTTTAATGTATTTGAAACCATAGTGCTGTCATTTTTTTTGTCCTTGACAGATAAGTTTCCTGCATGACGAGAGCATACTTAGCAAGTAGCACGGAGCCAACCCAGGCTCACACCAGATAGTCATTTATGTGCATATGCAGCTTAAAACCTGCTAATGTGTTGTGATGTAACTTTAATTCCATATGTGTTTAAGGGTTCTGAGGAGATGGCTGCACCACCTTCCTGTAAAAACACAAGGGCTAAGAAGACCAGAGAGGACCAGAGCCCAGCTTTTGTGTTGTATGATGTAAATGGTAAGAGGTAATATCATAATGAGCTCTGGGGAGAAGCAGACATCCCTAGTTGCCTACCATGAAGAGGCCTTGAGAAAACACAGAATTTCTCCCATGAGCTCTGGTCTGTAAGTGAAAAACTAATAGTGGAGCCGGTGGAGTAGCAAAGTATATTTTAAGATATTAAAGAGTAAGTACTATTATTGCTATAATTACTAAAATAGGCCTAGACTACAAAACCAAGAAATTATAGTCTAAACCATAATTATGTCTCTGAATGACAATTCTAGGATGTGATCCCCTTGTGTAATATTTTTAGATGTACAAAATATTTGCAGTGAGTCAGTTGGGACACTTCTGCCAAAACCAGTCAAAGTCTAATTGCTCATAGTAAATCCAGTATCTTATTAAAGAAAACCAACACAACAACAAAAAGGGAATAAAATAAGTTAATATCTATTATAAAGCAGAAAGCTCTGGCATATGCCACTGGAGAGGGGGTTTGCTGTTGGAGACATTGCTCTTCATCTAATAATGCCCGATGCTGTAGCTCACAGGGGCTTCGTAGGTGCATGAGTGGCATAGCTCTGGCATGTAGAAGAAGGAAAAGGGAACAATTTTCCTCTTTCAGAACATTTGCTGTCATTTACTGTTCCCAAAACTATACGTCAATGTATAACCTCAGTATCTATGTTTCCCCTGACATCCTTTTTCTCTCTCTTCAACTGGCATGAATACAGTAGCAATGAAATTGTAGTACAAGGTTTCTTGGGAAGACAAAAACATTACCTCACAAGCTATCTGAAATAAGACAGACCCCTTTCTGCCAGTCTTGCAAAGTCAGCTTATGAGGAAGGTACAGAGCAGGAAGAGTGAACAGTAACATCTCTGTACAGCTGAGACAGAGAAAGAACTGACACAGGAACGGACATTGCCTTCACTTGGATTCTGCAGCTAGCAGCAAACAGAAAGGTGCAACTTTGGTCAGTTCTCTTTGGTCAGTGCCTTTAGAAAGATTTGGCTTTTCCAGATTCACCCCTGTCCATTCTGTCCTGTTTAAAGGACAGAATGCTGCTTCACCCTAGGAATGTATTATTTGTTTCACTGGCTGTTCAGCATTTGTTACTTCACATCCAAGAGAATGGAGGAAAGGGAACCCACCAACAAACCAATTTCTTCCATTCATTTTTCACTGTCTTTAGCCCTACCGTCAGCTTTGCCACTCAGGGAGCAATATGCTTTGTGATCTAAAATACTGGGGACAGCAAACAAAGTGTAATCCTTGCTGATCATATTAGTAGCTTTCTTTTTCAACAAGAAAGAGACTATTTGTTTTGCTTACACCCATTGTGGATTCCGTCACGGGATCCTGCACTTCTCTATCATTTCCCTTTAATGCATTCACGGTCTTTTAATTAAATGAATGAAGCTGGGCATGATAAGCATTTGCAAGTGGGAGGGCAGTAAAAATTTATGTCTGTTTTTGTAAGCAGGTTATTTTGTATTTAGACATAATAGCGCTGAAGTATCTCACTCGTAAAATGCAGTGAAAGGTATTGATGTGTCAGGAATAGTGATTAGTTCTCCCATAAACTGAGGCATTTGTCACAGTTATGTTTGCACTTGAGGTAGTCACTTTTCCTGTTTCTTTCTTTTCATTTTTTGGCCCATGGAAGCCTCTGCACTGAGGTGCCAGGTCTTTATTTTCTTTTATGTAGTTATGTCTAAGGTAGGGAGGCTGATTGATGCCTTCATCATGCCAAGTCAGGAAGGGCACAGTGTCTGAGAAGAGCTGCCACGCAACCCAGAACAATCACTGCTCCTAAGTCAGACAGATTTTGCCTTCAGATGGGAAGAACATACCACACCAGCTGACCATTTCTACATAAGCACTGCAGATGTTTTTCAGGTGGGTTAGTCAGAGTTGGACCTTTCTACTACATTTGTCACTCAGAGCTAGATGTATGGATGTTCTCTGTGATGTGGGAACCTCCCTGGCAAGGACTGGACTGTGGCCCCTAAACTTGTCTCACAGAGCTCCGAAGTTTTCTGTTTTATCAAAGGTATGTGGAGCTGCCCTACATTTTAGAAGGGTGCAAACTATTAGAAGTTGTGGAAAAAATAGATCAGACAATGTGTACAAAAAAACATTATTATGTATTTTGACAGGTTCAAAGTACGAAAAACCTGGAAAACTGTTAATTTGTGGAATAATCTCTTGAAGGAGTAGGTGTGATACACATAATATGATGCTGGACATTGCCCTATAGAGTGGTCAGTGAAATGATCCTGTCTTCTTTAGTCTGAAGATAGGAAAAGCAACTGCATAGGATGCTTCAGTGGCAGTCATGAGACCTGTTTCTGGTGTCACTGTCTATGAAATGTTTTGAGATATGTAGAAGAAAAAAACTATGCAGATGCTGCAGAAATGCACATAATACCTCACAATATTTAAAAGGAAAATTATTTTGAGACAGTTTATAGAAGACATCAGGGATGAATTTGGCCCCCTAGGTGTCTTCTTTTCCCCATGTTTTAAATTCATGTTAGTATTATACCATCTAAAGATAAAAGAAGTTGATTCTTTGATGTACCGCTTTTGTCTTTCAGTGTTTGGAGAAGTGAAATCTCATTATTTTTGTGATTTATATAATATAATTTATATAATGTGAAAGCCCCAGAACCTGTAAATAATTTACACTCCTTTTGAAATTTCTTTAACAGCTTCACTTCAGCAATATTCAAACAGAGATCAGAAGCAAGATGAATCTTGATTGTAAGGTATCAGAATGTTTGAAATGTGATATGAACGTTTCAATGGGTCAAAGCAAAGTGCAATATGGTAATGTCCACATTTCATTCATTATGTTACCCCCGTGCATTTAGAAGTTCCCTGTATCTTTTAAAGAGGGAAACTCAATTTCACAAGTGCTGACACATTGAACACGCAGTACATTGCTCGGAAAGATGTCTTCATTAGCTTTGCCTCACTGGTAAGCAAAATTAAATGGCTGATGATGACCCAAATTCAGCTCTGTCCTGAATATCACGGACTAGTTCATACTGTATTAGAAAACTACCAGGTCACAGAACAACTGAAATTCAATTTGAGTATTTCATGAGCTCACTCTTGCAGGGAAAGGGAGAAAAAAGGATTGCTCTGTACAAAATGCAGAGAGCTTTTTCCTATTCCCCTGCCCCAAGCCTTATCAAAACAAAGTTTTCAGAAGGCAAACAGCAAGTGTGAAGCTCTGTGCTGCTCACTTCTGAGTCCTGATTCTGTGACAGTCATTTGCAGTCCTGTCATGAGTCTGCTTTGGCACTGGCTCCAGGATTTCCCCAAGGAAGGGAGGTGGAGAAGTATGCCTCAAGCAAAAGCAATAGGAAAAAGCATCAAATTACGCAGGGCTCATTGCCAGCTAATATTTCCCACCCCAAATCCATCAAATCTTTTTTTTCTTACTTCAGGGCCAGAGACTGAATTCCACCCTACCACAGGAGAGATTAACGTCTCAGCTAACAGGATAACCATGGCTGCAAGGGGACTTACAGCCTAACCCTTTGAAATGAGGATGAAATTTACATAGACCACCAACCATCCAAGAAAACAATCCTATATCCTCTTTGGGCATCTTGTCAGTGTTGCCTTTCTTTGGCAGTTAGAAAGTTGATCCTAACTGGAACTTACATTTCTTTGTTTCAAATTACACCGATTGCTTTCTTTAATTTTTTATATACTCTTTAATTGTTCTCAGGTTTTATTTTGGTATTCCCTTTTCTGGACTAAACAGACTCATTCCCTTCAATCTTCCACAAAAATTGTCATCGTTATTGGTCTCCTGTGACCTCCAGAATTGCTATAGCCCTTCTGAATTAAGCCTTCTTGCCACCATCTGTATCCTGCCCAGTTCCCCAATGGCTTCCACACTACCCCTGAATCATCTGCTATACTTGTGTTGTGATGTCATTTAATGTACTTTCTTTTGCCATGTATCGCATTTTGTTATTTATCCTTTCTGATTTTGTTCCTTCTGTAGTTTTGTTATACTTCTGTGTTCACATTTAATTTGGTAATTTTTTCTTTATTTCAGTTGCTGATGCAATTATGATGACTCTGTCTACAGCTTCTGTCTCTTGCCCTCATTAGGGTAGCTTTTTGTTGTGCATTAGTACAGTGATATGGGACTCCCTTATCCTCCTGGTTACCTCCCCTGCAGAGCCCTCCTACCGAGTCCTGGTGAAGTCTGCTTTTCTGATGTTCCTTAGATGAGTGAACATTATTCCTTCAACCCGGTGATAGGACAGGTCAGTATCTGACAATATGCCCTATCTGCACTCCAGATGTTCACTTTAGCACTTCAACACTTTAAAGCTACACTCCTTAGAAGATTTGGTTACTTATCAGGACATGCCAGTTATCACATCGCAATCTCTGCAGTTCCATTCAACTACAGCTTCCACCCAAATTGTATTTAATTCTATCTGTTCTTCCCCACTTGCCAGACCCAAGTCTAAAACAAATGCTCTGAGAAAGGCTTCTGAAATGGAAAGTTGTATTTAACATGGTCTATAACTTCCTGCAATGTTTTCCCAGTTTATATCTGATTAGTAAAAATCCACTCCCTTCTCCCATTACCACTATTTACTCTCCTATTAATTACTTCTACTAGTTGTTAAAAAATGCTTCAGTTACCACCTTCTTCGGTAGCTCATTTGTGACAGACCCCTACCATGGCATAGCTCCTGCTTCTTCTTCTTGCAAGCCAGTACTATCTCAACATTTTTGCCTCTGCCCCTGGGATATTACCATTTGTTGTTTGTCTCAAAAATATTATAGACAGAATTAAATAATCCCATTCCCTATTATTTTGTACAGTGGGGAAGTAATTTGGACTCAATACTAAGATCAAAGAACTCCTGAGATCTGGGTTCTGCTCTGAGCTTACAACTTGGCCTTTGGTCAGTTTTTTCAGAGCGTGTCTGCATCATACAGTGGTATGGAGATCTCCAAGTCAGAACCAACTTGATACAACCATACAATACAGCATGCAACACAGCAAAGGGCTGTGCTGACATGGCCATTCTGCACTGGAACCTCTGCAGACTTGTTCTTGAGATACTCTTGAGCTGGTTTGTATCAGAAATAGTGTGGCCAGCAGGACTAGGGAAGTGATTGACCCCCTGTACTCGGCACTGGTGAGGCTGCACCTTCAATACTGTATTCAGTTTGGGGCCCCTCACTACAAGAAAGATATTGAGGTGCTGGAGCACATCCAAAGAAGGGCAACGAAGCTGGCGAAGGGTCTAGAGCACAAGTCTTCTGAGGAGCGGCTGAGGGAACTGGGGTTGTTTAGCCTGGAGAAAAGGAGGCTGAGGGGAGACCTTACAGCTCTCTACAACTACCTGAAAGGAGGCTGTTGCCTCCGAGGTGGGTGTCAGTCTCTTCTCCCAAGTAACAAGTGATAGGATGAGAGGAAACGGCCTTAAGTTGCGCCAGGGGAGGTTTAGATTGGGTATTAGGAAAAATTTCTTCACGGAAAGGGTTGTCAAGCATTGGAACAGGCTGCCCAGGGAAGGGGTTGAGTCACCATCCCTGGAGGTATTTAAAAGACATGAAGATGTGGTGCTTAGGGACATGGTTTAGTGGTGGACTTGGCAGTGCTAGGTTTATGGTTGGACTTGATGGTCTCTTCCAACCTAAATGATTCTATGATTCTATGGTGAGCCTCGACCATTAAGTGCCCACCAACACTTCTGGTTTTGGATGGGCTTGTGGGGAGCGTCAGCACCTGTGTTGCAGATACATTCACAGCCTCAGTGTTCCAGTTTGTCTTTCCATTGTAGCCTAACAATATTTTTAAAGCAAGTTGAAGGAATGGTCAATTAACATTTGTGCTGTGCTTTTATAAGTAGGGCTTACTTTATGAACCCTCTGCCTCCTCTACCTTTTCTTCTCTGCCCTTTCTGCTCCATTTAGAGGGCTACTGGCCCACCTGATTAAATATTTAATTTCTTTTTCTCTAATGTCTGAAATAAGATGAAGAATGAAACTAGATTAAAGAATCGTGGTTTATTCAAGTGTGTATCAGGAAAACAAGAATGTAATATGCTCTCCTGCTCTTTGAGAGCCTGTGACATGCCCCACCAGAGTCAGGTCTTCGCAGGCAGGACTCCTGGGTACTGGGAACAATGTAGGAGGACAATATATATATAGAATCATAGAATCATAGAATCATTAAGGTTGGAAGAGACCTCCAAGATCATCGAGTCCAACCGTCAACCCAACACCACCATACCTACTAAACAATGTCCCTAAGCGCCTCATCTACACGTCTTTTAAATACTTCCAGGGATGGGGACTCAACCACTTCCCTGGGCAGCCTGTTCCAATGTTTAACCACTCTTTCAGTAAAGAAATTTTTCCTCACATCCAATCTAAACCTCCCCTGGCGCAACTTGAGGCCATTTCCTCTCGTCCTTTCGCCAGTTACTTGGGAGAAGAGACCAACACCCACCTCGCTACAGCCTCCTTTCAGGTAGTTGTAGAGAGCGATGAGGTCTCCCCTCAGCCTCCTTTTCTCCAGGCTAAACAACCCCAGTTCCCTCAGCTGCTCCTCAGAAGACTTGTTCTCCAGACCCCTCACCAGCCTCGTTGCCCTTCTCTGGACATGCTCCAACATCTCAACGTCCTTCTTGTAGTGAGGGGCCCAAAACTGAACACAGTATTCGAGGTGCGGCCTCACCAGTGCCGAGTACAGGGGCACAATCACTTCCCTATATATCTCATAGTATTGGAAGAAAACATAGTGTTAACAGCAGTTGTGGCATTTATGATTGAAATTGTCTTTTTGTTTTTTCTATTTTCCGGGGGAGGTGGCATACCAGGGGTTTGAGTGGCAGCACAGCTCTTCTGGGACGTATGCTTGAAGCTGAAGTCCTCTTTGGGAAGGAGAAAGAACTGGCCCACCAGGGCTAGTAAATAATAGTTGATCCCCGTTCAAGGCAGAGGACTGCTGTAGATAATCTCACAAGTTCCTGTGCAGTGCTGTCTTCTTCTGAATATTTGATTATATTCTGTCTTCTTCTTTGGTTATCTTTTAAAATAAGAGTCTACACGTTAATAGTTTCACAGGGGCATCCCTTTTGCAAACTAATTCCCTTGAGAACTCTGGCTGGGACTATAACATTTTCCTCAAGGCCATATGCCCCCTTTCCAATACTTTTAATTAGTATCTGGGTAGTTATATCATGGATTATGGTTCTTAAATGTATGCTGACATTTCAGGCTCAGAACTGAATTCACTTTGTGATCGCTGATTATATTGTTTCAAAATGTATATAGTGTGTCAATGTCAAGAAAGCAAATGTGCTGTGACAGGAGACACACTGCGGAGCGCATTGCTCGCCTCGAACAGATTGGTTGATCTAAGGACAGGTGAAAAGTCTGTCTGGATGGAGTAAGAAAGTAGTGTTTATTTCCATGAGACACGTTTTAGACTGTTAGAAGCTTTTTCATAGGCATTTAACTCCTGGTGGTAGATAGAACTGGTGGAGACAGCTTTTCTTTCAGTGCCAGAGGAGGCTACTGCAGGCAAAATCCCCCATGAACTGGGAAATTGAGCCTTACTGGCTGTGATCTTTTACTCATTCCTTTGTAGCAGCTGATATAAACTTTGGGTGGGAATAAAGGTTTCTGAAAGCCAAGACAATTCTCCTCTTGAGTTTTTAATAATGTACGAGTATGCAGCATTTCCTGTTTTCTCCTTCTTCTTAAATTAGTGCCTCTTAAATTGCTGCCAAGTGCCAGATCTCTCTGTTCTCTAACATGAAATAAACTGATCTTGAGCCGCTACCTGAACAGGCAATCTCTAAGATAAATGGTTCTGTAGCAAAATACTTAGAGGACTGTAATTAAGAAGAGAGGCTACATTATGTATCACCTATTCTAATCTACCCATTACAGCAATAAGGGGTCAGAGCCAGGGCTGCAAGAGATGTTTTGATGCCTATGATATATGTGTATCTCCATTGAGGGGAGGTAACCCCCTACCAAGTACTTTCCCACTTCTTCCACCTCGCTGTCAGGTCTTCTCTCCCAGCTTCTTTCTAGGCTGGGAGGGCCCAGTGCAGACCAGGCTGTAAACACAGACAGCAGCCCCATCCTCCCTATGGGAATAGTCATTGATGGGGTTCAGGGGGTTGGTCCAGGCCGATTAAGCTAGTTTGAGGAGCCAGATTTCTCAGTCTGCCTTTACTGCCGCTTCAGTTGCATTTTTCAGCTCAAATAAATGAGACAAAAAATGTCAATTTGTTTAAGACTTACAGCAGTGAAGGAGCTGGCTGGCACTCCCTGGAGAGTGCTGACTCCTACAGGGCTAAGCGCCTGTCCTTCCCTCAGCAGAGACTAGGAGTGAAGTAGAAGGAGGCAATGTTTTTTCTTGTCTCTACGTTCAGATACTTCTGCATTTGTCCCCTGTGTCAAAGTAATTTGGACTGTTTGCTTGTAAAGCTGCAGTGCCAGCAGTACAAGGAGAAGCTTCTTGAACTTCAGAAGCGTTCTTGCCCATTAGACTCAAATTCTACATGAAGCTAAAGGCCTGAAACGTTAAGAATTTGAGCACTATTACAACTCATCTGTGTGCTAATGATACTGTTTTCAGAAGAGTTTTAAATCTAAAACACTTTTGGGAGGAATATTTTGCCCACAGGTAATCTGACTTATTCTTGTGTGAGCAACTGTGGGGATCCAGGAGTCACACAGAAAGTTACAAACTTAATTTTCCTTTAAATTACTTGGCACTAACTCATTTTATCATGTTATGTATGAGTGAGCCCCTCAGTATGTAACAACTGCTGATATTGGAAGTTTAGAGGGATAAAAAGGGATGTAATCCACACCAAATTTGTTGGGCAATGTTGCTCCCTCTTGGGATTACTGGGATACGTTGAAAGGTCAGCAGGGATGCTGCAGCCTTGACTTACAAAGACGGTTTTGTTTGTCAAGCAGTAGAGAGTTTTAGGTGTAAATCTGACCTCCAGGCTTCCATTGCTGATACAGCCAGACACATTCCACTGTGGAGGAAAAAAATATCAGCCTCATTCTGACCAGTTCTGAATGACAAATATATGTTGACATGGCAGTTTACAAAGATTACAGTGTAAAAATGAAAGTTTGTTTTTGTAATCTCATTGACTATTGTCAAGAAAGAGAAAGTATGAACTTACAGTGCATTAGGTATGGCTATCTGACTGGGCAACCAGTATTGCAGTGCCTGAGCCTTCTCCTGCTGTCATTTCTGTGCTTCTTATTCCAAGACCACCTAACACAAAGGCCAGCTGTCCTGCCAGTGGAGTGTGGGCTCCAGACTGCATTCCTTGCACAGGAGTGCCTGAAACACTGGGCTACAGGCAGATTCCTCCAAGTTCTTTCTTCCTTACGTAGTGACTTACATGTCCTTCTGCAGAGACATCTGCCTTCAATGCAGTTTGAGGAGCAGGTCTTCTTCCCAGTCCCAGTCTTTTGTAGAAGATATACTTCCAGGGAACCAGGACCTGCTCGGTCCATCTTGGGCTTGGCAGGTCACTGAACAAAGTTTCTCTCTTCTGGATTTATCCTTTATCCTATTATTGTAAACAGCGGGCCCCTTCCAATATATTATAAAGAGGAACAGTACTTGCCCATTATCTTCATGAAAGAAAAGTTGTGGCTATCCTGTCTCGGGGGAGGGGGGTGTGGTACTGGATGTGGAGCCAGAGGAGGCATCAGTCTGCAACGTGGACTCAAGCACTTGTGCTTTGGAAAGGAGTATTTATTTAAGCACGTATCTGTGCCTACTGTTTATTAATGGCCAGTTCAAACCATCTCCATTCCCGGTTTGACAGTGACTCCCTGAGTTACTGTCCCAGGGGACCTGGGAAGCAAGTTGGGGCATTTGGATTCCAATCAGAGAAATTGGCTACTTGAAATTTAAGGGCTGCACTGTGTTAAGTTGCAGGTGTCAATATTTTTTGTTGAAGGACAAAATGCAAACAAAATCAACATTCAGTTCCTGAACAAATAAACAAACAGAAAGAAAGAAAGAAGTCAAATGCTTCTGAATGAATTCCCTTTTGGTAATTCAGTCCAGCCAGACTTGACCTGAAAAATTCAGCATCCTTGGCCTCCTTTATGATACACTTAACAGCAGGGGTCCGTCAGAGATAATGCACTCTGTCTCCAGACAGGATAACACACGTCACTGTGGCTGATTCCTCATTAAGAGATCTAATTGTCCTGTGTGACTGCAACCTGCTGCAATGAGGCAACAGTAGGTTAAAACTGGGGCTCAAAGGAAATAGCATTTAAGTACATTAAAATGCAGCAAGAAGCCAGGGTTACCATCTCTCCCCAAAGCGGGTAGTCCCCCTTTGCATAAATGTAAGATTTAAATGTGATATCAGGGATGCAAAGCTAAAAACTGGTACTGCATTGCCTAGAGTATCTAAATACAACATATGGTAAATAGGGCTGTACAGATACAAGCCCATTTAAAATCCTTTTTGGCAGCAAGACTCAATTGTCATGTTTTGTTAGGTCTGTTTTGTGAAGCAAAGGCAGAGCTTATGCACACATGCAGTTCAACAAAGGATTTCCTACTATGCCCCAGGAAAACTGACAAACCAAACTAATCTCTAATTGAGTTCTGTTCCACTGTACTGAAAAATGTGGTCTTTTTAGTAAACAGCTTTAAAGCTAATTAAAGAGAATCTTAGGCTATCATAGCTTGTTTTTGAGAATAATGTTATACAACCGTGTTTGCAGTTTAAGCTGGGTGCTACAATGTCTGTCCATAGCAATAGCAAATCATGACATAATCTTTTTAAGTGGTCTAGATATTTTGATGAGAAAGCCATACCATAAGGCTGGCAAGACAGCTAGTAGATCTCAATTTAAACATCATCATTACTGGAAGACAGAAGCAGGTCTAACATACTTGTTTTACAGAAGAACTTACAGAACTATTATAAAGCAATTTACATCCAAAATGTATTTTGGGGGAAGAGGGAGAAGCAAAGCTTTGTATTTTGTAGTATCGTAATAAAAGTTTGGAACAGAAATAATTTGGTTTTCCTCATAAATTATTTGCAGCTTAAATAGTGTAAAACCATGCTGTTCCACAAACAAAGCAGTGAACTAGAAAGAAAGCAGAAGTGAAAACTGAAGTGTGATTTGTTTCTTTTGTCAAGCTTAAGAAATATGAATGGTAAATTAATAGCTGGAGATTGAGGACATTACGGTGATTAATAATTTTGGTGATTAAAAAAATCTTTCTAGAACAAAATTTGATAATGGTTTGGATGGCTCTTGCAAATAGAAATGCTCTTCCAATGAACCTAACACTCCTCCCAGTAGGGCAGCAGGTTACAAAGCTCTACCAGGTAAAGGGGCAATTTCTCTATGAGTATTTCTATAAAGAATAGTTTTGACTGGCACTGTCCCCCAAGATAACTTAGCCAAATTCCCAGCTGAGATCAAGAATAGGAAGTAATGTTTAGTGGCATCTAAAGGAATCCAATATTGGACTCTATGGACACTCATCATTAGATCACACAAGCAGAACAGCTGGCATATGCAATAGTTCTTTCATTCATTATTCCTCTACCGCCTACCCCTTAACAGATATAATCGCTTTCTATACTACTGATAAATGTATAGCATCTTCAAAATATAATGATGGGTACTACTTTCCCCTGGCACTGTATGTAATGAACACCTCTTTCTCTAGACTAGTAGGATTTATATACCTAGACAACAGTCAGCAATTTTCCACATTACTTAAGCCTCATAAACAAAGATGGAATGAAGCTATGTATTTTTGTGTCATAGGAACTGAAAGCAGCTGAGTTCACTGTCCCCTGTATTGAACAATGCTTCTGCTATATCCAATTTTTTACAGAGAAAGAGTTGTTGCAGAATTCAGCATGGAAATAAAGAATTTGAAACTTGAGCAGTTCACATTTATTTTTACCCCAATAATTGGTCTGCAGGGTTTTCCTGAAGTGAGCAACTACATGAGACAAATAGGAGGAAATCAATTTTTGAGATACCAAGGATAAAAAGAAAATTCTCCAGAAGTATATGAATAGACCAATAAACATGCTGCTCTATTTCTCAGTGGAAAGGCAGAGTTGTTAAAATTTCATGCCAAAAAAGCCGAAGTGATGATGCACCATCGCTCACTAAAAGGTCAGCTATGAGCAAGTGTCTTGTATTGTTGCCTGTGAGAAAGATCTCAGCCAGGAACTGCTTGGAGACTATTAGTTGGCTGAACTTGTTGAACGTCACAGTAAAATACTTGGAAACCTGACCGAACGATCTTGTTACCACTAGCAATCCTCGAGCACTTTCAGGGGATGGACAAGAAACCGTAAGACTCGAAAAAGACAAACACAGTATCCAAGAGCAGTTCTCAGAAGGCGAGTGGTTGCCCCAAAGAAAATAATCTCTTCTCCTGTCCCTGGTGGACACAGCTCTAGGAAATAGCCAGTGGAATAAAGCTATGCATTGCCTGGTAGGGAATGAAGCTTTCCTCATTGGACACTTTCAAGAAGAGATTGGGTAAAGGTAAAACCTCTGTTTGGAGGGCCACAGGAGTAACTGGTTGTATTTTAAGCAGGTGCATGGACTAGATTATTTCCTGAGGTCCTTTCCAGCTCTGTTTCTTTACAATTCTCATGCTCCATAGAATTAAACAAGTACAGAAGTCACTGTGGTTTCAAAACCTTAATTATTTTCTTATTCTCATGAAATGATCCTTACTATATCTGTTGCCGCAGATTCAGTGACTGACCAGGCTACATTCACCCTGTAGAGATATCTACCCAGTGCATGTAAAATTTATCTGGATGATAAAAGATTAACACTGCTTTGAAGTTACTTTATGGCTTCTGACACACACATCAATACCCTTTCAAAACTTTGGAGAGAGTCCACGAAGAGACAATTCCATTATTTACACAACTGAATTTAAAAATCTTGAAATGACACTGCCTCTTTTGGATTTTACTTGTTTTGCTTAATGGCCCTCTTGACATAAAAGTATTTTTGGCAGGCACACTGATAGTCACTCAAGTAAAGAAGTGATTTAAAACAGCTGATTTTCTTTTCACCACCACCACCTGCTGCAACAGTGCAACATTATACTGAGAAAACAGCATACAGTTCACCGTATACAGGCTGATGTACCTACTATTTTTTCTGCCAGAGTTTAAAACCCCAGTGCAAAGCTGATTCTCCAAGTAGTTCTGTTACTGGCATACACTCGTATTCCCACCAGCCCTGGTTCAGGCCCCTGTAATAGGCTGAAGTATTAAAAACATGGCCAAATAGTTCAGCCTTAGAGATGAAACCAACAGGTACGTGGCAGAAGGGTGATAAAAATCACTGAACAAAAACATTCAACACATAAGAACTTACATTTTTATTATCCTACTTTTCTAGTTGGTGTCAAAGGTTTTTCAGAGCCACCCAATAAATAAATTACTGAATTTTCATGCAAAGTGATAACAGTATCTATGAATGTCGTGGTTTTAGCACCAGCTGGCAACTAAGCACCACGCAGCCGCTCACTCACTCCCCCCCGCTGGGATGGGGGAGAGAATCAGAAGAGTAAAAGCGAGAAAGCTCATGGGTTGAGATAAAGACAGTTTAATAGGTGAAGCAAAAGCCATGCGCGCAAGCAAAGCAAAACAAGGAATTCATTCACTACTTCCCATCAGCAGGCAGGTGTTCAGCCATCTCCAGGAAAGCAGGGCTCCATCACGCATAATGGCTAGTTGGGAAGACAAACCATCACTCCAAACGTCACCCCCTTCTTCCTTCTTCCCCCAGCTTTATATGCTGAGCATGACGTCATACGGTCTGGGATATCCCTTTGGTCAGTTGGGGTCAGCTGTCCCAGCTGTGTCCCCTCCCAACTTCTTGTGCACCCCCAGCCTACTCGCTGGTGGGGTGGTGTGAGAAGCAGAAAAGGCCTTGACTCTGTGTCAGCACTGCTCAGCAGTAACTAAAACATCCCCGTATTATCAACACTGTTTCCAGCACAAATCCAAAACACAGCCCCATACTAGCTACTGTGAAGAAAATTAACTCTACCCCAGCCAAAACCAGCACAATGAGATACAGGGGAAAGCATTAAAAAAAGGACAAAATGTGTTTATTGTGAATTGTTGAATGGTAAATTCAGGGAACAAGGAGGAGAGAGAAGTTACAAATAAAGTTGTAACAGCTAAGTCATGAAAAGGTGTAAGAATAAATTGTCGGAAGTTCTTTTCAGCTGTGGTGGGAGAAGGAACTGGTTGAGTATTTCAAAAAAAGGCTGATGGATTTGCAAGCTGGGCAAGAAAAGCAAGCAGCCAGGTAGGTATCTCGGAAGGTTTGTATCATGCAAAGGACCTGCAAATGCAGCGAAAGCTGAGCGACTCCTGCTCCTTTGTATGTTAATTATTCATCCCTTTGCCCTTCAGCACTCGCCCATCATCAGCTCCCGACCTGCATGACCCAATCTGAGGCTTCCCCTCCTGGTGCCGCTACCACGACCCCGTTCTGCCTAAGGCTGCATCCAGGCTTGCCTGTTGCCAGTGTGATACCAAGCATGAGACAGGGGCTGCAGAGCTCTTTCACGTAAGCTCCAGCCCCTATTTGCCTCAGGGAACTGAAAAGCTTTGCTCCAGCTCAGGCTAACCCCGGTCCGGGGGTGAGCCCAGGCCACTCTGGCCCCTGAAGGCGGGCCAGATTCAGTGGCCGGGAGGGAGAAGCGGCCGGGGGGGAGAGCGGTGCCGGGCCGGTGGCGGGGAGGGGTTGTCCCGCAGG
>NW_008824653.1:321448-338378 GCF_000699105.1 Pygoscelis adeliae
TAAACCCGGCTGGCGCCGCGGCTTGGGGAGGGGGCGAGGGGAAAAAGAAAAAGGAAAAAAATAAGGAAAAAGGGAAAAAAAAGAGCAGCCAGAATTGGAGGCGCTGCGTGAGGAGAAGTTGCCGGGCGCAGGTCGGGGCGCAGCACCTGTTGGCGCCAGCAGCGGGGCCCCAGCCCGGCCGCTGCCCGCGCTCTCCGGCTGTCCAGCTTCCTCTGGTGCGGTTACACCGCCTTCAGGCTGGGGAGGGGGAGGCAGCATCTCTCCTTCCCTCGAAGGCAGACTGTAAATAGGAATCCGAGATTTGATTTTTCGGTTCTTTTCCTCCCTTCCGTACTGCGTTTGTACGTGCATCTGTGTTTTTACGAGTTGTCTTTGCACACAGAATCTAGCTTGGCAGGTATAGAAATCCTCTTCTGTTTGCATGAACAAATCGTTTAAATGGCAGCTAAGTTCTGGATTTCAGCTTGAGGCATGATCATGGGTATTGGTGTTCAATGCATTGATGCTTAATATACTGAGAAGCATGTAATGGCTGTAAGCCACCCAAAGCCAAAAATCATCTTGGTGAATTAGGTTTTTAAACAGACAAGCAGTGCTATGCTTCAGAGAAAGTCACACACACTGAACATCCATTTCATAATTTTCCAGGATAGTTTCTTCTATTCATGCAGATACCTAACCGTATGCACGTAATTGGGTTTTTTCAAGAATGATTTGGATCTGAGTTTGAACTTTTGCCAAAAAACGTCACCCACTGTTTAGAGGTGGAGTAGGGGCCGGGGAGGCCTTCTGCCCTGCTGCTTCCTGAGCACTGGCTTCAGCTGGAGGTGGTTGGTGGAAACTAAATCTGATCCTTGCTACACCGTTCTGTTACATTAATGCAATGGCTGTTTTCTCTTGTTCCCCTCCTGAAGCCTACTTCTGAGGGGGTGTCAGGCTCTGCCTTTCTGAAGGTAGCAGTCAGCTGTCCAAGAATCTCTTCCATTTGGAGGTATTTCCAAGAAGAATATTTTTTTAAGGAAAGCCACAATGGGGAGGAGGCAAGCATCATTTCAACTGATTTGAGGTCTTCCTGGGAACTGGAGTATTGAAAGGAAATTTGACTTGTCAAGTGTCAAATCATTTTCCTGTGGTCCTTCTCAGCACGATCTGTGAGCTCCCTGTGTCCACCTTTTGTTCCCTAATCACTAGGTTGAAGTGGGGAAGGTTTTGTGTCCCTGTTGCACAGAAGCAGAGGCACAGCACAGCAGCAGGTTTTACCAGTAGCGTGGTCTGTGCCAAAGCTAGGCCTAGTGCTGCCCTTTCCCTTTCTACACTCTCCCTTGTTCTTGCTGTCTCCTATTCTGTAGATCTTCTACCCTAATTCTGTGCATTGGAAGAGTCACAAAGCCGTGTGCTTTAGTCCTCTCAGAAAAGTTCCCTGTATAAATATGTCTCATACTTACTAAGGTTACTAATGCTACAATTTACAGTGAATTATGTGTTTCTTCCTGATCCTCTGGGGTTGGTTTATTATTTTCCTTTGTCATGACAAGTGACAAAAAAGAATTTTTTTCAATGTTATTTTGGTGAATTTGGGGAATCTGCCTTTCCTTGGGCGAATTCTTTTTAAGGAAGAAAAGTATTTATGTTAAAACCTCACAGCAGGGAAGGCTGTCTATGAAGCGAGGTTCACCCTCCCTGACATGGGTACAGATCTGCTGTTCCTGAGGCAGAAGAGGTAGAAACCTTCACTGCATTTCCCCCGTCCCTCTCTGGACACTATCCAGCAGCATGGGCATAGGGACAAGCTGCAAGAAGACTGGAGTGCAGTTACACACAGTCCTTCCTGTGGCCCAATACGCCTTGGGAAGAAAGGATTGAATACCTTGGAGCTGATTCTGCCACGAAGCCCTTTGGGTGGTGAGGGGAAGGTGGGAGGCGGTCGGGGCTCCTGGGTGTCTCTCCCAGTGGGGGCATGGGGCTCACCAGGTCAGCACAGCACCCGTTTCACAGGGCACGTGGGGGAGCCCTCCAGGGGGTATTTGTGCAATTAACCTTTTATAAGCTGTAGGAGAGGATTCCCCGGGCTCCTCTTCTACTGAAGGAAACAAATCCAGTTGTTAGATCACCGTGTACAGTGGATGCTACACTTACCTCTGTTACTCCCCTGGCACAGGCCTCTTGTACCTTTATTTCTGAACGGGGCGACCCTTTCCATTCCTGTCACCACAGTGGCATTTAACCCCCAGGGTGTCACTCCCCTAATTTAGGTATTGCTTTTCTTCAACTTTCTTTTCCCCACTGTATCTTTTTGTCTTTTTTTGAATCATCTCTGTGGCATCTCCGGTGATGTGGTCCATTGAGATGACCTTTAATACGGGATATGTGAGAACAGAAGAGAATTATTGACCTGCGCTCCCTGCTCCTAACCACTTTTAAAGATGCTGTGCTATCACTCTTGTTAACAGCCTTGTGACATACAATAGGGCTTGCATTTTTGCCTAATAAATGCCAGATGCATGAATACTTTATACTGAAATAGGTAAAGCCTAAACTGAGATGCTTAATGGTGTAAAAGCAATGGTTACCTCTCGAGTTAATTTAATGTCTACAGGATACTATAGACTATTTGTGTTCCTGTAAGTGGCTTTTGTGTGTTATTCTTATCACACCTTTGCACTGCTCATCGTGGACCCAAGCCGGCTTTGCTAGATGTCTTGTGAGACACCATAAATGATCTGTACCTTAGAGTCCCTCTGATATGTGCACAGGGACAGAAGGTGTGTGTAAGTTAGGTTAACACTTTCAGCCTCAGTGATACTATAGTGTGTTATAGAAGCTTAAAATCTGGCCTCCTCTAAAATGCGCAGGGTGAAAGTGTAAGGCCAGGTAATGCAATAGTTAACAGTAGTGTCTTTTAAGTACAGTTTTGGTGCATTTGTTAAAATGTTCAGTGGGTCAGAGTTTGCAAATCTGGATAACTGTATTGGTACGTTTACCTCTTCAGACGCCTGAATACAAGGAAACTTGCTTTCTAGAAACACTGGGTATATAGAGCTGTACGAATAACACACAGCTTTCACCTTCAGCACCTCCCCTCCCTTTTTAAGATATCTGTGAGACAGTTTGTGCCTTGGAGGCCCTGAAACCATTTCATTTGCCAGGAGAAAGATAAATTAAATGTGTCGTTCCCCCCCCCCCGCCATGATATATTTGGTGCTGTAGAAAGGATAACGTCTTGCTGATAAAAATTGTTGTTGTGGAACAGGAGACTGTCAGGTAGTAATGCTAACAAATCTGTGCAGCGTAGATACAGCATGAGGGTTTGACTGCCCAGCTTAAGCAACCACATCTGAACATCTCAGCTGTAGTACATTTATTAGCTATGTCATGAAGAACAGCTTTTGACTGTAACTATTAATTCCGTTCTTAAAATAAGCCTTTTTGCATCTGTGTGTTCATCAGTAGTCGGTTGTGCAGGCTTGGGTGTCCTCTGTTCTGTGGGTGCTCTAATTGATTTCAGTTAAGGTCAGTTGTGCTAATAAGCACGACTCGCACCTAGTCAAAGACTATTAGCTAGTATTTTTTTTCATTTTAAATCCTGATTTTAATTAAAGTAATCCTGTAATCCTCTAACACCTCAGGATACTGTGCCAAAGATGTTCAGCCACTGCTGAGCTGTATGACTGGCTCATTTCTGTGTGTTCAGTGATTTCAGAGTGCTCTTGTAGTCTAGGTAACCTCAGAAATAGCCTCCTCTTATAGGTAGAGACTTTTGCTTCCAGTGTAAAAGCCTGGTTTTGGGGCGTGCTGAGCACTGGGTCCAGGCTAAGAGCACTCAGTGCTTTTCAGCAGGGGTCAGGGGTTTGCTGTCAGATGCCCTGTGATGAGCTGTCCCCCTCCCCACTTCTGACACACTAAAATTAATATCCATTTAACAACCGGCTAAAGCATTTCTGATGGAAAAAACTGCAACAATGAAAATTGCATCTGGATTAATGGGAGCAGGGTTGAAATGTGTATTCAACTTGAAAAAATAGAGGCGCACAGTGGGAAAAAACTGGGAAGCGAGAGAAGAAAAAAATGATGTCATGGTCTTCAGTATGATACAAATCAATATGAGCTGAACAGCACCTGCAGTCATAATGCCAGTTATGTGTTTTTCAAGATTTATGTTTGCAATTTAACTTTTCCTTAAGTGATTTCTGTAATTTTTGTTTCATATTAAAAAAGAGGAACGGATTTCTTTAACACCTTTCAGTCATGTTTGTACTTGGAGAATCTATGCATGACAGTGCTGAATGGGGTGGTCATTTGGAAGCTTTGACGTTGCTGGTGTAAGCTTAGGACTGATTTATTCTACTTTTTTCTTTAAAAAAGTGTGATTGCCAAAAAATAAGCTCTAAGCCAAACCACATGGAGAATCAGGATTTAAAGATGCATGAAACTTTCCTTGTTAAAAGCTGCCTTGAATATAATCTAAGACCTAAGACAAAACCTCTTTAATCCATAGCATCAAACATTAATAATGGTAGCTAGGAGGATGTAGGCATTCTCTTATATGACGAGTTCAGTGCTCACTTATGTACAGTGTAATAGAGCACTGACCATTACTCTACCAGCTCTGCTTTCTTCCAGAGGTTAAAGTAATTTTCTCTGGCATCCTCTGATTCCTTCAGAATGTTTTGACCTATAATAAATAGAATCAAAGCGTCAGGAAGCTGAAAGAGCAGATCTGAGTTTAACTAAGGATGTCTCAGATGCTCAAAGTTCAAGCTTAAGTCCTGATGCCTTGCTATGGTATGGCACAGCCACAGGGACCAGCTGCGTAATGCAGATGTTGCAGAAATCCTGTTCTGTGTGCAGAAATCAGTGGTGTCCTCATCCAGGATGTTGCCAGCAGTTGAAGTGAGAATCATCTTCTGGAGAAGTCTTTCTGCTAGCTGCTTGGCACAACTGCATTAGATTTTTATTAGTGAGGGGAACACAAGGAATCCCTGCACTTTTCTTACCACTGCAGTAACACTGCAGAATGCATTTCCAAGTCTTGTATAGCAGAAATTTCTGTTCCAGCTTTTGAAAATTCTGCGGAGATTTGGGCATACTGGTTTTATAAAGTGTTGAAACTGCACTTTGGAGGAGGCTGTTGTTCCAGGATTGTGCTTGTAATTGCTGTCAAAGATGCTAAAAGCAGTGATTCCAATCCAGCAAAACACTTAAGCACTTACTTCACTTGGAGCACGTGTTTATTGTTCCAGTAACGTCAGCAGGACTGTCCACTTGCTTAAAATGCAATATCTCAAAGCCTGGAACACATGGGGCGAGAATGCTTTGCAATTCATAGGAAAAAGTCCTGGAAGAGCAAGAGGAAACCTACTATTTATCATATTATTAATCCAGGGAAGGCTGAGACTATGTGTTTTGGAGTGACTGTATTTCCATCAGTTAATAGCGTGACCAATTTCTCATAGGAGCTGCTGAATGTTAGAAGAGGAGGATGTGGTAGGAGAGGGGTGGCAGGGAGGGGAAAGTAGGATGTGGCTCATGTGATGCATGTGTTTGTGCAATCTAGTTATGTGCACCCTTGCACAGGGGGGGTTAGAAGATACTGGAAATAATGTCTTTGTCTTTCATGTGCCAATTAACAGTGAAACTAATTCTGTGAAGTGCTTTTTTTTTTTTTAATCAATTACATGATTTTCAGCAGACACAGGCTAAAGAGTTCACAAAGGGAGCAGATCTCACGTATTTCCGTCTTTGTTGAATGGGGAAAGGAGGTTTGTAAGATGACTTCAAATGGACACATTCACATGCATTACAATGATAAAGCGTGAGCCTTTCACAACACAGTTGATGGCAGCAACAGCTGGCATCCTATTGTACACAGAAAATAGCAACAGATGGCAGGTAAGCAGAATGAAGATGGAAGCAGCACTACATTCATGCCAAACATCTTGCTTGTTCAGTAGGAGCCCAACCCTGTATATACTGACCAGTAATGCTCTTGGCAGACTTGATGAGAACTGAGTTTCTGGGTAGCAACTGGGTAGCCCAGTGGTATTGGGTCCTCAGAATCCATAGGCTAGCAAATCTAGACTGGTTATAGATTATTTTTTTTAAAAGCTTGGTTTTGGCTAATCTAGGCTGAATTTCTCAATTCATTGATGAGCTGCAAACATGGGGGTGGGGGTTCTGTTTTAAGTTTTGTTGGAAATGGGATGGATGCTGGCCATTAGGAAGCTAGTTTCACCACCAGGCTAAAGCCAAAAAACTCCAAATGATTCAAAGGGTTGCATGGGATTTAGTAAATCAGCATCATGCTCTGGTGACCATTGGTACACCATCAAATTAAATCATTGGTCAAAGAAAACATTAGAGCATTCAAATGAAGTGCAGTGATGTGGAAAGCAGAAAATTAGAACAGCAACCCACGTAAATTCAGCAGTGACCAGCTCTGTTATCTTGCTACATCTGTCTGCTGGGACTTACTTTCCTTGAAGGTATTTTCTGTCATGAATTGCATTGCCTTCCTAAGCCAGTGAGGTCTTTTGGAGTCCTCTGTCTGTTGTTTCAGCAGGCTTCTTGGTTTGATAAGTGTAGTATCCTAAACGGGATTAGTGTTAACCCCTTCCACTGTTCACTGGGGTGATGTTTTTTAAAGGTGTCTTTTGAAATGGTGATGGCTCTCTGTTGTTTTAAGCAGATATATATTCAAGGGTGAAAGGAAGGTTGTAAAATTGGTTGTAAACTGATGATAGTCGTGTCACCCATCAGTGGCTTGATCTTCTCGTGCCGGTGGATACGTCAGGAGTTGCTCCATTTCTGTGGAGTAGCAGCAGGATAAATGCAGTGGAAGCCTTTGGCAAATATGGTGCTGACATTGCATATGCAAGTTGTTAGTACTTGGATACAAAAAGGGTCAGAATGAAGTGTGTGAACTCCTTGCCTTCTGTTTTGAAGGTGCTGAGTGTCCAGGGTGTGCTGTCCTGTACCTTTTGGTGCTGCAGTGAACAATACCTGTCCCTACATTGAGCACTGAATAGGAGAAAACCCCACGGCCAGCTGTGACGCCAAGATCAGGAACACTGAACACTTACTGAATGTACGCTCTGCAGCTTTGGAAGGATTATGGGGAGCAGAGGCAACACGGGGTGAAAGATCTTTCCCTGTAAATATGACCATGCAGCGCGTACACAGCAGCCGGCACTGATGCTGTTAGCGGTAGTCACTACCCATCCTTTCTCTGGCTGGCTCGCACACCCACACGATGCTTTCAGTTCTGTCTCACAGCACCGCCTGTTTGAAATGACACGTACTCTTAGGCTGAATCTTTAGTCTTTCTATTCTGAAAGCTGAATTCCACACTCCTCATAGCTGCCAGAACCAAAACCTGCTAAGCAGCAGCTAATTAGAAAACATTGTTACAGTTGCTTCAGAAAAGCTCAATGCCTCTTTGCAGTAGGCTGTTGGATACAGGGTGAATTTTTTTTGTTTTGCAAAGAGATTATCTCAAGTTTGGAAATGTTTTAAAAAATAATAAAAAAAAGCTTTTAACCTCAGCTGGTTCTGTTTGTTGTAATTTTTCTTGTAAGCCTTTCAGATGTTAGGAAAGGGGGAACAGTCTATGAATGAGCCGTGCATGGCTAAAACAAAACCAAACTTCCATCAACTTTCACTGTGGCTTTTTTTTCTGCCAAAACAACTGGATGAGCATTTGCAAAACATGGGAAGACGTGCTGAGCCTTGAGATGTGCTGGGTTCTGGGACTGATAAAAGCTACCAGCCCTATAGAGTTGCTGCATGGAAGTAGAAAGGACAGCCGTGTCTCTTTGGCTGATGCATAGAGGTGTTGAGGTGCATATTCAGAGAGAAAAAGTAACAACTGAATTGATGAGGAAGTAAACATGTTAAAATGTAAAGTTTTAAAGGATTTCTGAGAGTGCAGCTGAACCCAAGGACTCAGAGCAGCTGACCACACTTAAATTCTCTCAGCACCCAATTAAGTGTATGCTTAAAGTGTGTGAGTAATCCTCTGAACTACACCTCTGTTTAAATGAAGTATATAATTAAGTGCCTTGATAATCTGCAGTAAGTGGCAAAGCATTTTGAGGTATTGTAATAGCTTTTCTTTAAATGTGAGCTCCACTTTAAATAAATTAGGTTGCTCCTTTCCTCTCTCTGTCTTCCCCTCCTTGTAAGTTTTTCTGAAATCTTCTCAGGAATTTTCCCCCACCTTTTCTCTTGGAAGGAGGACACTTTATATATGCATACAACTCAGGTATGCTGTCCTTTTTGGGTATCTTCTTTCTATGTCTCTCATATCCTCCATCTTTACCTTTTGTAGATTATTTCAGATGTTATAGCTGCACCAGCTCAAGTCCAAATCCCACAAAGATTTAAGCTTAGATCTGAAAGATGGGAGCCAAAGAGTAAATATTTCTTCTGTTCAGGGACAGGAGATGAAAGTGAAACAGAACAGCAGACTAAAAGGCTGTAAGTCACTGCAGGTGTAAGTGTAGCAAAAAGAGTGAGTGGTGATAGATGTAGAATCTAAAACCCCAGGAATGGAAATGTCACCCCTTCTGCACTGTTTCCTGTTTTGGTCACTCTCCAGCTGGAGCAGAGCAACTTACAACCTCAACTTGAAAAGTTCTAAATTGTCTTCTCTAGATGCTGAGCCCAGCAGTCACTTGGGAGAAAAATATTGAAAACGCATTCACAAACACTCCTCTTTCTTTGTCTGTCCTGTGATATCTTTCCCCCTCAGATCTGGAGGAAAACTTTATCGAATATGTGGTTATTAATGTTAAAGCATGGCAAATGGTTGTTCTGTAATAGGATCCAGGCTGTGAAATGGTTCATTCTGTATTGGTCACTGAGCCATCTGATTGAATATGCTGTGAAATTGTGCAGATGGGTAGGGCGGTGAAATCCTGCACTGATTTGTTGTCAGGGTAGCCGATGTTTTATTCTCCTGGTGCGTTCTCTGGCATTTCTCACGGACATGAAACAGAAGCAGAAGAAATTGAATTGCTGTGCTCTCTCTCCCTTGTTCTCCAAGGTAGTTTTGCAACTCATTTCTCCTGTAATCTTATGAAGTTTGAGGAGAGGTATGCACCTCCTGATTTCTCTTACAACTGTGCTTTATACTTTCACAAGTAACCTTCTTTACCCGGCCAGCTGTAATTTTCAGCACGGGTGGTTTTCATGGTGCATCTCTTGCTTATTGCTTTAGTGTACTTAATACCCTTAAGGGTGCTTTAAAGATGAACATTTGCATGACTAAATAAATAACCCTGCCTCTAAAACATTTGTCTCCTGACCTCTGGTCTGCACAGTACATAGCCGGCAGAAGAGGGGTGTATGGAGAAGGCAGAAGAGAACATGCTGATGTAAGCTGCTGCCTAGGCTGCCTAGGCTGCCATGCTTTGCTGTTCCTCAAAGCCTTCAGGTACCAGCATATTCCACAGGGAATGCTGAAGAAGTGAAGGGAAATGGGAGACAGCTGGCAAAGGTAGTTTTGGCCAAACTCTGATGTCTTCCTTGAGCATGCAGCATGGTATGATTTGAACTGATGTAAAGAATGCTGGCTAGCTCCTGGAAGCCAGTTCATTATTTCTAAAACTGTTGGCTTTGGAAATGGCAAAGCCAACAGTTACTAAAAATTTTAAATTCAGTTCTAGAGGAGAATAAGTGGAATTAGGAGAGTCTCCTCTGAAATGAAAGTTGGTCTTGTCTTGCCACCTGATCTTTGCCATTAGAAAACTAATCACATAGTTTTATGCTATGTTTAACCTTGCCTAAGCAAGAGTATAATTTCATTGATACAAACAGTTTCAATAATGTTTTAGAGTTAGCTTTTTTAGTTAAAAAAGAAATTATTCCATACCTTGTGTAGCACATAGGCTGAGGGTAATTCAGCGGGACTCCACCACATCCATGGTATCTTTTTTTACAGAAATATGTAACACTTAGGGCATGGGTGCATCTCCATGCTTATTCTAGAGATCTCTGGAACCCTAAAATATAAGCAGTGGTTGGGCATATACTGTCAATTTTGGTGAGACATGACTGAGACGTTGCACCCAATCACTGTGATCATCTGTGATGCCTGCACTCTGTCCTGCAAGACCATGGCATGACCAGGGAGGAGGACTGTATGTGCAAGCTGCTGCACATCTGGGCTGGGCCAGCATGGGTGTGCATGCTTGGGGTGGCGACGAAAGACAGTACAGCTGTGTCTGTCACCTACGGGTGGCTCCAAGCCACTGCAGTATTTCAGGGTTGTTATCCAACTGCTACATACAGCAGTGACTGACCACTTACTTGGTTCAATTTCTAACATGATCTTCATTCTCATAAACTTCAAAACTTCTTATGAAGAATGTAAAGTTTCACCTGCAAATAAAGGATACAGAGAGGTAGGCAGGACTTCCCTGTGATGCCACAGAGGAGATAAGGGTCTTAGGGAGAAGTGATTCCCAATTTGGCTCTTCTTCAGTGGGGAAGCTTAAACTGGCCATGGGTGGCAGAGGCAAAGCAGCAAATCCTTCTTATGTCACGTCTGTGCAGTCAGGTGGCCCAGCAGGTAATGCTCAGAGCATCCCTCGAGTTCTTCTGGATATTGATGAAGTTACAGCTTTAAGCTTACAGACTTGCCTTTCAGTACTGGATTCATGACTATCAGGTTCTGAGATTTTTTTTTTTTTTAACTATCGTGTCATTTCCTCCAAAATGAATCGAGCAGGTGATGTTACTGAAGTTTGGAAAACTGGGACTGTCAGACTCTGCACCATTTCAGTAAAGCTTGGCCAGCTGGCAGAATGGGGTGTGCTCTTCCCCCAAAATAAGGAGCATCTCTCTGAGTGCTGATCTTGACAGAAACCCCAGCATCGGTTTAGGAGTAATACAGCTCATGCATAACTCTTTGACTGAGGATCATACTATGCTCCTGTTAGTCCTAGTAGCCATCCCGCTCACCGCCTGTCTGGCAGGATGAGCAGAGCAGTGACAACAGAGGAGATGCTGCAGCTGTCACACCTATTTACAGCTTCTCAATCACTGATGTGAGAATAAACAAACACGGTATTCATGCAGTTGCATGGTTAGCAATTTATTTTTATAATCAGTCACTTGAAAAATACAAAACACAAGTAAAAATTACCTCTGTCAGCACTTTTGGTGCAGTTTGCAACCTACTGCTTGACCTGAGGGTTTCCCTCTCTTTCTGTTAATTTAATATAAGAGTTAAGGTAAAGGCCACCTCCTTACCTGATGAAAGCACATGTTTCTCCTCTGAGTGAAGTTGTACCAAGATGGGATGTGGGTCTCCAAATGCAGGAACAAACTGATTCTTGTCTGCTGCTGCCATTTTATTCCCTGATTTTATTACCCACTCTTCAGCGATGAGTAACTATCTATCTCGCATGTAGGCAAGTGATATTTACTGTAAAAAGGCTGAGTGAATTCATTGTTGAGCAAATGTTTAAAGCAATAACAATTAGAGATTGCTTTCCTGTTTTGTTTGAAAACACTGAGGGGAAAAAAATTTGAAAATATAAACATTTTCTCTTTGATAGCCAAGAAACAAATGCTTGAGCTCATATCTCCCAGCATCACATTCCCAGAAATGTGGGTGTGAAAGTGACTGTAATTAATGGCTGTATTTAGTTGCTAAATCTTTATTAAAGTGAAACAATGTCTGACAGTAGGCCATTTCTAAACAAAGCAGTAAGTCAGGAAAGTTGACAGGATTAAAATTTGTGGTCTGTTTTTGGGGCTGAAGCGGGACAATCCCAGATAAACAGAAGGAGGGTGAGCTCCTAATAATCCACACAGAGACACAGTATTTGGGGACATGGATGTTGTGCTCTGGTTTTCTTTCTGTCTCTGCTTTCCTCCTCAAAGCTGTGGAGGGGACCACACAGAACAAGCATCTCATGGCAGGAGCTGTATTTTTGGCTTGGAGATGAGAGCAATCATCCCTTCAGCGTAGCAGATTGATTACACAGTCTGATCATTGGTAATCGCCCCTTAGCAGCTGGCTCTCGGAGATGTACTCCAGTACAGTGGCTGCTACAAAGGGGTTTGTAATCAGGCTGACCTGCAGCCCGTGTTCCTAACTGGGACTTACTGGTCCCTTAGGATGTCACCTATCGGTCTGTTTCTGAAGTATGTGGGAAACAGCATGATTGTGTGTACTTATTAACTCCACATGGATGGCATTTTCAGGGACGTGAACTTAGCGCTGCAATGAAACATCTTATGCTTCTTTGTTTCCTCTCATTTTGAGAGGCTTCATCTCTGTTGCTGCCACCTTGCTTTAACGTGCTGATGCAGCCTTGCACCTAATTCCTGAGTGACAGCAGCACGTGGCAGTGCTCGAGTATCTCTGCCACCATTTGACCCTCCTTTGCCATGTCTCTGTGTGGTGGTACTGTTCCTTTCCTGCCTGCCTCATCAGCTAGCACCAAATATGTTGGCTGCTTGTCTCTTAGAACCACTAAGGGATGTATTTATTCAGCAACTTACGTCCTATGTAGGATCCTGTACATGGACGTGGTACCTCATGATGTCGTTTCCACTGGTTCATCAGTAGCAAAGCTCTGCATTTCCCTGGAGACACCAGATTGTGGCTTCCAAAACATAGCAGTCTGCGTGTTTGGGCTTTTTTTTTCTCCCACTTACATTTTGCCTCCTGTTTTTCTAAATAATCATGAAGCAGACTTGCTTTTGTGAGTCCAGGATTGCTGGAACCAGTGCTTCAAGCAGCACAACTCCAATTCATCTTCCAAATGTGCTACCATTTTTGCTTTAGGAGCATTTATTTCATTTATTTCACAATCTGGGCTACATTTATTTTTGTAGGTCCAAATTCAACTGTAGGCTATGTTGCCCAAACCCAGTACTGGATTTATGTTGTGGGAACCATCAGCAAAACCCTGACTCCTCCAGAATTGGATTTTTTTTTTTTTTTTACCTATTTCACAGAAGCAACTAGATAGCCTCCAAGTCTGTTCTTTGGAAAATGTGACAAATTTGCAAAGAGACAGGTTGATGGGAACAATTGCTGTTAAAAGGCAAGAAGCAAAAGAGCAGGAAGGGCATATGTGCATTCACATCATGTAAACCTGATGCCTACCAGTGGGAGCCCACGCATGCTTTCCTCCCTGCCTGGGAAAGCCCTGCAGCAACAGGATGCCACCTGACCTTATTGCCACTTAAGGACAGTGTTAGCCCTGGCCGTATGGCCAGTGTGCAGGAGCAGACAGCTCACTGTTCATGTGTCCTGGGCATAGCAGTGGTCCCTGAGCGCTGAGGAGCATGTGGGGAAGGAGGAGTGGGTGGAGCGTGGCACTGCTCTTCTGCTCTCCGTCTGCTGCTGCCCACCAGCACGGCTGCCCTCATCTGCCAGCATGAAAGAAGGGCCTTTATCTGAAGAGCAAAAGGGGAGCCCAGGAGAAAGGGTGCTTGCAACACAGTCGCTCCCACGTGTTGTTCAAGTGACTGCTCAAGTCCACATCTCTGTGTGTGTGTATTGAGCGCTCGATGCTGAGGGCAGCCGTAAATCATCAGTGGGAATAAACACACACCTTGCCTACGTGATGCACATATGTCCAAGGGAAACAATGCACATCTTAAAATTGTCATGTGCCTGAGACATAGTAGAGTTGGAAAAAAATACACAAGAATCACAAGCAGAGGTAAATGTCAGTGCAGTGTCCACAAACTGCTCAGCAATGGCAGTAAAAGGCAAATTAGCCTTATACAGACCTGTGGAGGGAAAAATACAAGCTGAGGAAATAACAAGTGACTGATGAGTACTCTGCTCTTTGGCTGGATGCAGAGCAAACTGGGAGTGCTGTGAAGATTTGGAAACCTGAAATGATTAATCAAAGGAACAAGCTATTTGTGTTTTTCTTAGTCTCTGGCCTTTCCCTTTTCTGTCTCAGTTAGTTTCTTGCTTTCACATGGAGACCATTTATATCACAAATAAAACCTTGTGCCAACCATCTCATTCATCATTTTATGTTTCCTTTCAAAATCTCATCTCTTAATTCCAGCTGGCCTACAATGACCTCTTCCATTATCCACTTTTTAGATTTCAGAGATGCCTTTTCCCATATATCCCCTCAACCTTGCATGTGGTTTCTCACATAGAGCAAAGCTGCTTTATTGTTTTTTCCCAGAATACCTTCTGAAAACCATCCTTTTTTAAAGTCAGTAAAATACTGGGCAATGGCTGGACTGCTGGTGCCCATAATCTTCTAGTTGTGGTTCTGTCTCATTGCCATCTTTGCCCTTCTCCCACCCCTTTATTCTTGGGGTTTGCTCAGGACCTGTTTATTTATCTTCATAGTTCCTGTGGGATCCTTATATTTAACCAGAATCATTAGTCTTTAGAGTCAGAGTAATAAAATGAAACATTTTCAAATCACAGGTATTGGAATATTCAACCCACTGAACACAATTTTCAAGGAATTTTATCTTTTTCTCCACATCTGTGGAGAAAACTAGTGTATCTGTATTCCCATACGTGTACCTATATATGTCTGAAAGCTGTTGACCTGCCAGTGATCCTCCCCAAACGTGCTCCATAGTTGCTGGCTGTTTATCGTCCACCTACTGCGTGTCAGGTAGCTGCACCCTTTTCTTCTAAACAATGAACTGGGTTACACAGGAGCCTAATAGCATCCTGGGTGCATCTTATTTTGGCCAGCCCTCTTCAATGTCCTTCAAATTAGGGGTAAAGCCAAACAAAGAAAGAACAGTCAATAAAAAATGGAGATTAATTAGTTTAAATAACTATATGGGATAACCAGAGAACAACTCTGAAACCTGCTAACAGTGCTGGTAAATCCTGTTAGTCCTTCAGTTTCAATGCTCTCACCTCAGCAGCAATGTGAAGGAGCTCTCAAGTCAGTGAAGCTGACAGTAAAGAGTAATTGCTTTGTGGATATCCTTCTTTGTGCAAACTTTCTTTCACTGAAGCAGTCTGAGCTTCTTCGTTCAATTGTCAGGCAGTTCTCATGAGCACCCAAGTCAGCCCTCTGAGTGGGAAAGGGCAGCCTGTTCACATCTGTTCTCAACTATCTGCTGGTATCCCCCTCCTCTTCTATCAGTGCGGCATTTTTTGTAACTGAGATAATAACAATCTCATGCTATTGTATATGCATCTGCTTTCAGATCTGCAGTTCAAAAGCGTACATTTAGATCCAGCTTTTATGCATCGGTTCATTGCAAAGACTCCATTTCAGGTTTTTAGTCTTTGTTTAGATTTTTCACCATGTCATTGAAATTACAGTTGTCTTCATACATGCATGTCAAGATGGGATAAAGATTTTTTTTCCCCTTTCCAGACCTTCTCTGATCAAATGACAATCATTTGTAGCTTTTCTGCACCTCCTTACTCCACACCGTCTTTTAAATCAAGTCCTCTGAGCAGCAAGTTCAAGTTAACCAGTGGGAGTTTGTAGTTGGTTAGGTGAAAGCTGAGATTGTCTGGCATGTTTTCAACAAATGCATCAGTCCTGAGGACAAGAATTGCATGTCTGTACTGGATCCATGTCTTTGGAGAGGGTAGAAAAGCTCATGTGTGTGATACGAATTAGGGTGTCCAAAAAGAGGTGGCTATTGCCTTGAACTGAAGTCAGCACCTCTATGTTATATGTCAGATATGCTTGGAGTGGTTTGGGTCCAGTTAGCATTGGTCTGCTTTAGATTAATTTCTTTTCACTTTCAGTATCTTTATGGCAAAAAGAGGCAGATTGAATTTTTCTGAAATCAAGATACAAAATAGCAGTTAATTTTTTATTAAAATTACATCTAGTCTTGCTGGTAGCTTCTTTTCCTTCATACCTTTTTCACTAGACAGAACAAGATGGCCAGCAGATGTAAAGGGTACCACCTGGAAAAAACTTTCTTAAATGTGCCTTTCATGCTTATTCATTTCTGAGCTGTGAAGACTAGAGCATTGGTGTTGCGTAAGTCAAGCATTTACGTTTATACTATGATACGATGCAGCATCATTAAGGTCATAGACCTCCTGCTTTGACACAACAAGTATCCTTTCTTTATCTTATTCAGCACTTTGTGTATAAATGTTTGATTTTTCACTGAGAGATGTTGTTAATAGCAACTGAAGCATTTATCTTAGTAACATGTCTCTTAATCAGCAAAAGATCACAGTAACCTTTTGAGAAAGTAGAGTACATCAATATCCCTATAATTCACTCCACCAATGTCAAACTTTTCATGCGCAAAATATCATGTTTGCATTTCTGCAAAGGAAAGAAACATGACATCATGTAAATTACAGGCTTTAATGAAGGCCTAAAATGAAAATAATATGGATGAGATAATATTTTAAGGCTGTCAACTCATACTTAGAATCATAGAATAGTTTGGGTTGGAAGGGACCTCTAAAGGTCATCTAGTCCAACCCCCCTGCTGTGGGCAGGAACAGCTTCAACTAGATCAGGTTGCTCAGAGCCCCGTCCAACCTGACCTGGAATGTTTCCAGGGATGGTGCATCCACCACCTCTCTGGGCAACCTGTGCCAGTGCTTCACCACCCTCAGCATCAAAAATTTCTTCCTTCTATCTAGCCTAAATCTATGCCCCTTTAATTTAAAGCCATTCCCCCTTGTCCTGTCGCAACAGGCCCTGCTAAAAAGTTTGCAGCCATCTTTTTCATAAGCCCCCTTTAAGTACTGAAAGGCTGCAAGAAGGTCTCCCTGAAGCCTTCTCTTCTCTAGGCTGAACAACCCCAACTCTCTCAGCCTTTCTTCATAGGAGAGGTGTTCCATCCCCCTGATCATTTTCGTGGCCCTCTTCTGGACCCGCTGCAACAGGTCTGTGTCTTTCTTATGCTGAGGGCTCCAGAGCTGGACGCAGTCCTCCAGGTGGGGTCTCACCAGAGCAGAGTAGAGGGGCAGAATCACCTCCCT
>NW_008824653.1:338396-387294 GCF_000699105.1 Pygoscelis adeliae
GCCTTCTGGGCTGCGAGCGCACATTGCTGGCTCATGTCCAGCTTTTCATCCACCAGCACCCACAAGTCCTTCTTGGCAGGGCTGCTCTCAATCCCTTCATCCCCCAGCCTGTACTGATACTGGGGGTTGCCCTGACCCAGGTGCAGGACCTTGCACTTGGCCTTGTTAAACCTCATGAGGTTCACACAGGCCCACTTCTCGAGCTTGTCCAGGTCCCTCTGGATGGCATCCCGTCCCTCTGGCATGTCGACTGCACCACTCAGCTTGGTGTCATCTGCAAACTTGCTGAGGGTGCACTCGATCCCACTGTCTATGTGATTGATGAAGATATTAAACAGTACCGGTCCCAATATGGACCCCTGCGGGATGCCACTTGTCACCAGTCTCCATCTGGACATTGAGCTGTTGACCACTACCCTCTGGATGCGACCATCTAACCAATTCCTCACCCACTGGACAGTCCACCCATCAAATCCACGTGTCTCCAGTTTAGAGAGAAGGATGTTGTGGGGGACCATGTCAAAGGCCTTACAGAGGTCCAGGTAGACGACATCGGTAGCCCTTCCCGCGTCTACTGACGTAGTCACTCCATCAGTCTCTAGATGCCCAAGGACAGTTGGCAGATGCTGATGCTGTATTTTCTTGCCTTTTCTACTGTCATAACTAGAGATCAACAGGGATCAGCTGTGCACTTTTCAGCTCCAGAATGCCAGGCAGCCTTTGACCAAAATCAGTCATGGTCTATGTAATTGAGATGGATCAAAGGCAGGAGAACAGGTACTTAATAGTAGAGGAATTGGAGCGGTAAGAGGGGAAATAGAGCTGGATGAAAAAAATAAGGGAAAATAGAATGGGAGCAGAGAAGGAGAGATGAGAGTGAGATGGAGAAAGGATACAAGATGAAATGTGACTGAAGTGCATATAATAGAGTCATAGAACATCTCAGGTTGGAAGGGACCCATAAGGATCATTGAGTCCAACTCCCTGCTCCTTACAGGACTACCTAAAATTAAACCATACGACTAAGAGTGTCATCCAGACGTTCCTTGAACTCTGACAGTCTTGGTGTCATGACCACTTCCCTGGGGAGCCTGTTCCAGTGATTGACCACCCTCTCAGTGAAGAACCTTTTCCTAATGTCCAATCTGAACTTCCCCTGATGCAGCTTCATTCCATTTCCTCATGTCCTATCACTGGTCACCAGAGAGAGGAGATCAGCACCTCCCCCTCCGCTGCCCTTCTTGAGGAAGTTGTAGACTGCAATGAGGTCACCCCTCAGCCTTTTCTTCTCCAAGCTGAACAAACCAAGTGACCTCAGCTGCTCCTCATAAGTCTCACCCTCAAGACCTTTCACCATTTTGGTCGCCCTCCTCTGGACACACTGTAATAGTTTGATGTCCTTCTTATATTGAGGCACCCAAAACTGCACACAGTCTTTGCTCTGGTTCCTCAGTTTCATTTTTTTTCAGCAGGCCCAACCTGAATAATTTGGGTGATATTAGCTATGTCTGCCAGTCTTCACTGCTTGGTCGTAAGGCTGTTTGTTCTGGCACAAGTCTTTTGGGGAATGGCCGTTTTCTTTTTCCCCTAGCTTAACCCCAAGAGAAGACAATGGTTGAAAGAATTGACATGAGGCAATTACCTTTTGTAATAAGGACCTTTCCCCTGCTGTAGCCCATACATGGTGTTTTCTGAAGAGAAGAATGAGCACGCCCTTGTATTTTAGCCTCTTCATGAAAAGTGTTCAACATCAGCCTTCGGCTGATCTGAAGGAAAAAATCTATAGGAGTTATTCTTCTAACAGAAGTAGAACAGCCTGCTAGATTTTGAGTTTGTTCAGTGCTGTGAAGCCACTGGTTCATTAGGACTGGTGAAACAAGCTATAGAGGAGAACAATTAAAAATTACATCAGAATGTCACTAGTCCATTACAGATCAAGGCAGCTTTGGAGTTAGAGGTGAGCTGAACACTGGTAATCCTCCAGAGATTCATCAGCTGGTCTTGTGGTGGACACTGAACAAGCGCAGAAAACCCTGAAGAGCTTACAATCAAAACAGACAAGATAAGACAAGAAAGAGCTTAACATATGAATCAGAGGGAAGGATTATGAATTGGGGGAAGGATTAAGGTCCACAAAGAAAATTAGTTCCACGTTTCCTTTTTTTCCTGCTTCATTGTGCAATAACCAGATTTGTAACACAGATCTTGTTCTGACACAAATCCTGACTGGCTGGTTTTGCTGCTGTTCTCTGTATGTGAGCAGATTCTTGCTCAAAGCCCATCTCGTTTGGAGCCTTCACAGGCCAAGATCAATTGGCAGCCGGGGCTTGGTTCCAAGTAATAGATAAGAATTTTCATGACACAAGATGTACTGTACTTTTCATTGAAAGGTTCATTCTGAAGGCAGACATGACCAATGATATTTCCTCATTACTGAGTCATGCACTTTAATGCTTTCTAGAAACCTTTTTTCTCTTTTTTTTTCTTTTTCTCCGTCAGGTCAGCAAGACTTGGATGAATTGTTAATGTTCCTTCTTTTTTTTTCTTATGGTACAACTGTAAGGAGCTTGAAACAGAAAGGATGGGTATTGGTCAGATTTACAGGGAGTGTGGGTATCTATAGGCAAGGGGTACTGGTGGCATTTTCAAAGCAGAACCTCAGCTTTTCTGCAGCTCCTCGAAGAGTGAGCACTTTCCCTTTGTGGAAACACAAGTAGTGCCTGCACAGTGGGACTGTGGAGGGACATGGGTCCTAATGGAAGGAGAGAAGTGGAAGCTAACTCTTCTGCTATGGCTTGGGCAAGCTAGCGAACAACTATTCTATCTCTGGGGCTGGCATGCAAAATCTAGGCTCTGCTTTCACCTTGGAGATGGCAGCACTGTTCTTGTCCTATCAGTGCTGGGGTTAATTTAGTGCCTTGTGGAAAGGAAAATGCTGCTGTGGGCAGAGCTGGTATACACAGCCTGGGATACCTGCTTGGAATTTGAAGAACATGTTTAACATCGGTGGTGACCCTTATGTGTATGTGTGGGTTGGTAAGTTAGTCCCTTTTTTCACACTGAGGCTCTGTCCACCCCCAGAAGTGAGGGTGAGGGGCAGAAGGTTTTTCTCTTTCCTCTTCCTTCCCTACTTAAGCTGTAAGAAAAAGAAGCTGATCTTGATAAAATTGGATGAAATGAAGTTCATGGCAGCAGTGCAGCATAACTCCAGACTCGAGCTCCATTTTGATGTGTTCTCATCTGAGCTGGGAAGACCCAAGCTTGAGAAACATGGCCTTGGACTAAGGAATGAATATTCAGTTCCCATCTCATTCTTTCTAGATCTTGCAGCAGAAAGTTGAAGCTGACCAAGGCCCATTATAAAATCTTATGGAGCTCATATCTGAAGTAATGAGAAAGACTCTCTTAAATTTCTTGGGAGGGGGTTTACTCTGGGTCAATGTGAAGTACACAAGGCATATATGACTTCCCAACAGATTGCCTTCCCCTGCACATATTTGAGATGTACCTCTTCCATCTGTCCCCCTGTCTATCTGTGTCTGTCTTCTCGTACCACTACCTCCTGTTATCCTTTCAGCAGTAAGTGATGATCCAGAAACCCAGACCAGAGAGTGAAGAGAAGGAGCACACTGTGGCTTCCCAAGCCACAGTCAGGAGGGCCATTGCTTTTACGTGCAGAAGCTGTAGCAAGCACCAGCACAGTCTGACGATTATTTCTTTTCCTGAAACGGCATGGCACAGTCTGGTTCTCTTATCTCCATCGCAGTATCTGAATATCCCCGTTGGACTAAGCAGGGTGTTGGATTTTGTGAATATTCTTTAGTTGTGTCTTGTCAGTTTTGCCTGCAAGCGTATAAACCCTGCAGCCCTCTGAAATCAGTGACATGATAGTGTATGACAGTCATTAGTGGGTGAAACAGAAATCTGTCTGTGAGCATCTGTTCTGAGGGAGCCAAATATAATTAAATTTTAACCATGCTGCATTTGCTCTTTTATTTACTGGGACCCAGTCCTTCTTCTTAGGGATTGCAGTCACATTTCTTGCAGTCCTTCTGAGGAGTTTGACTTGCTGCTTTTTGTCATTGTATGTGTGTTTCATGTAACTGTGTTTTGTATCACTGCGGGGTCAAACAGGTTTGTTCAGAGATTCACTTTGGGATAATGAAACTCTACCTTCTCAAACGTCTTCAGGATTTTCCCAAAGGGAATCCTTTCTAGTTTCAGGTTGTTCTGAATGGGCAGACTCTACACTGCTGCGTTTCCTAACATAAATGAGGTGAAAAAATGACATGTGTGATTTTTTGCTTATAATTCCCCCAAACTGATATTATATTATTGCAGCAAATGTCAATATAAAACTAACGCAAAGAGGAGAGCTGAGTTCAGTGAATCCACAGCTTTGATTTTCTTATGCATATAGCAGATATGGATATGCCATGCAAGGATAAAGGATATCTGACAGCAGTTGGTTGCTCACACTGTATTGGCTCTTGGTATAAAGAGCCACTGATATAGTTATAGCTGTATATTAATTACGCTGTAGTCGAAGTGCCTAGGCAAGACTGGGACCTCATTGTGGCAGGCTTTGTGTAAACTAGAACTAAGTGAAACCACAGTAGAGCTCAACCATTTTGCCAAAAAAAACCCTGAACTTTTATGAAGAAGTAAAAAAAAAAAAAAAAAGAGATGAAAGAAGCACAGAGAAATGTAAGTTTCTGAACGTACTGACTCAGGCAATAGCAAGGATACAAATAAGAGTTTCTTGATGAGCACCAGCCTGCTTGCCCGTGGTGCCCAGTATGTCTCAAACTATTCTTTTCCAATTGGGTGGCTGTCTATGTTCTCTAGTGTTTCTGCTTTGAAGCCAGCAGAGGTTTTCCACTGGCTTCTACAAGCCCCCTAGATTGTACTGTAATGGGATGTGGTTTGGAATTGGCCTGAGACCATGTCGTATTCATCTCTTCAATTTGGTTTGTTTGTTTCACTGACTTAACTTGAATTCATACCAGCAATCTGGAAATAAAAGGTTCAAGAGCAATTTTCAAGTTTCCCGTACAAGCCAAGCCTGGAAGATTTTTTTAATATTTTATAATTTCCCACTTCTTTAGGTCACTTGTTCCTGAACTGAGCTGGAGCTTATTCTTGTGTAGCTGGTGGTGAATCTCTAAGCTGGGCAGTCCTCTTGCGTCAATGTACTGCATTTTATCAGTTATATTTCCATGACGCTGTTTGAGCAACAGGATGGATTAAATGTGTTTTTATTCTGTAATTAATTCATGTACTTGCCAATAAATAAATAATGTCTTTCCTTAACTTAGAGGAACTTCAAGTAATGGTAAACCACAGATGAAAGGAATTATGTTCTCCTTTAAGGATGTAATTCAGAGATCAATTTTGTACAGTCTCTCCAGTCAGGGAGTGCATTATGATATTATGGCATGGTTTCCAATTTATTTTCAAGGGAGAACTGGATCAGATATTGAATGCGCTAGGAGGAAAGCAATCAGAGCAGCATCTCTGCTTTTATGGAGTGCAAAGGTCTTACTCAGGCCTTGGAGAAACTTTGCATAAAAAGTTGTCTTGAGTTCAGACCTACCAACAAGTATGTAGAAAACATTGTTTTATTTGGAATGGTTTAAACTTTCTAACTTGACCTCATTTTAACTTGGATGAACATGGTCATCTGTTTATTAGAGTCATCTATTTGCTTTTATCCCTTTGACTATGCTTTCAGTGTACAATCGTATTACAATTCGTATTACGATTATATACAATTACATACAATTCATATTACAAAAGGACTCGTGAGTTGCAGGGCACTTTCAAAATGACAAAATGCAGAATTGCTTCAAAAAAATTACAATTTCTTTTGAAAAATCTTTTCCTTCTCCTCTGGCATTTCTTGTAATATTAGTTTACTGGTTTAGTTACGTTTAAGATGGGTCTATGTAGATCATTTCAGATGTGTGTGTGTCTGCTACTTTATTCGTGCAACTCTAAAGCCATAAATGTAATAACGATAGAAGGAAATAAGTTTCTATCAGCACCTGACAAGGTAAAAGTTTCTTGTATAAAGTTGTAAATGAGCAATGTGTGCACTCCCTCAAGATTAAGTACTTACATTCCTCTATATTGCCAACAGAAAGCAATAGGTGTCTTCCCAAGGGAGATCTTGATGTCCAGTTTAAATTCCTAAATTTGCCTCCTTTTGACTGCATGGTGAGTTTGAGAATGTTTTTAAAGAGACTGCTTCTGAGAGTGCAAACCAGATGGAGTGAACCTCTCTTTGTGGTTTTTTTCTGATGGCTTTAATTGTTTCTTGGGGCATGAGTTGTAACCATTTTTGTTTGCGACTTTTCTTCCTGAGCTCTCAGTACCTCATTGCATTATGGATTTATTAATGTAAGACACAGAATGGTGGTGTGGGATACATAAATCTCTTGGAGATATTTTTGAAATAGAGATCTTCAATCCAGCATTTCAAAACATAGGTGATTAAAGATGAGAAGGATGCTTGCATTTTTACAAGTGCTAGATATTTGCACTGTTGTTGCTGAAAGATTCCCATGCTGCTTATTAATATTCCTGTGTTGGATTTTTGATGAGTGATGCTCAGCTTGAAAAAAGCTTGAGCTGCAATTCTGAAGACTTCAGCGTGGCTGGGGTAAGTCCCTCTGTGGGTAGATGGATAGCTGTCAGGCTGCTGGGGTGAGGGAGAGACCTTTTTCTCCCCAGGAAGCAACAACCTCCAGAATGTTTTAGGGTTAGCTCAGATCAAATTTTCTTTGCCTGTTACCTTTCTTTAAGAGGTCTCCCTTATTAGGCAGTCCACCTGAGTTCAAAGGCTGGACTAAATGATGCAGGGATATCCCAAACATCCATTTTTAACTGAGCTGTACCTGTATCAGAACTAGTGGCTCCTCGATGAGAATCTTTGGGACCTCTCCAATTTTTATCTCCTTCATCATTTAATCTTTTTACCATACACCCATTGATGACATGAAAAAATGAGAGTATGATATTTTACTTAAATTGGTTTCAGTGGGGTCATAAATAAAACCTCAGCGTGGGTAAAAGTATTATAATCTAGATCAGTGAGTTCATTACTTACCTAAGTACGTAAGCTTTGGACTGAAGAACCCAGCCAGCTCCTCAGTTGTGTTGGGGACTGCACTGCCATGCACATGCTAAGGTTTCCTGTAGCCGAGTGTGTTACACTTCTGCCAGGCATTTTTTGCAACTGTTTTTGTAGAACTTGTACTAAGGGCTTAACAAAACAGTGTTTTGGCTTTTGGTGCAGTTCACTTACCTAATATTTTAGCTTACTTTTTACGTTCCAGTAGTTGAAGTTTATTCTCAGTCTTAGACTGCTTTTGGCCAGATTGACTATTTTAAAATCCCATCTGTAGGTGTAAGATACCACCACAAATTTGTGCATGTAGTCACGTATGTGCACGTACAAGTGAGTATCAATCTAAGGGTATGTGCGTGTACTTGTCTTGCTTCACTCTGAACCTTGTCTCTTAAAGCACCAAAGTCTCCCTTAGCTGTTTTGTTGCTTTGACCATCTGAAGTTCAGAGGGCTCTGAACTTCACGTTTGAAGAAGTATGTTTACTTTGGCTGGAAGGCTCTGGAGAAACCCTGCTTGATGAGGGTTTGACCAGCCAGCCCATTCTGATTACTTTTCGATAGCCTTTACGTGAAAGACTTTTCAACTGGTGTGGTGTTCTGGTGGTGGTGATTTCTTCTGCACCTGAGTTGTGTGTCAGACTTAGGGACAGCTATCAAGCTCAGGGACAACATTTCTCTCCTGTTTATTACAAGTGTCTTAAGACACTTGTATTTTCAGAACCTAGCTCCAAGGACCCTAAGATCCTAAGACACCGTGGGGGTGCAAACTTGCATCTTCTATAAAGCATGGCATGCCACTGAATTACTCGTTCTCTCTGAACTGTTCCAGCTCTCCAGGCCAGTAGTGATTCCATAGTTCAGATTCACTGAATAAAATGGGGGGAAAATGCAAATACAATACATTTTGACTTTATTTTCTTTGTTCCCTGCTCAGCCTTCCATAACACGAGAATAACTGAACAAGTTTTTACAGAAATCACTTTTGGGTAGGAAAAAATTCATTCCTGAGGAAAGCTGTTACATATTCATGTCTTTAATTATCCTGTACAGCCCCACCAACTGCAAGAGTTCAGAGCACAAATACCAAATTGCAAATAGAAGTATAATAAATTATACATTGATTTGTGCTTATCCTGTGCATATGTCAGCCACTAAGGAGTGCTATTTTGCCTACACATATATAGACACGCTTATCTAGAGAGAACGAATCAATGTATAATTTATTATATTTTTCTGTAACGTGCTCTGAACTGTTTGAACAATCTTAAACATAAGCACACAAACACAGATGGCTTGGCTGTTCTGTTTTTGTTTGGCATGATAAAGATGTTATCCCTTGGTGGTCTTAGTACCTCTGGCAAACCTAGGTTGTGACAATCTGGATTTGTGAGAACATATGGAATATTTGGCTCTGATGATGGCTGTTCTCACACTTTGATGAAGGTTTCTGTCCCCCCCAAAAGAGGCAGTGAAAGGTCCTGTATGGGTGCTCCTCTTTTACTTCAAAGCAAAGTGATCCAGGCTTATTTTAAGTCATTTGTGAAATGTGTTCACGTTATGTCTGCGGACTTTGCACCAAAGTGGATAAGAAACACATGTTACTTCTGTTCCTCAGGCTCTGCTGTGGGAACAGTAAATCCTAGAAGATGGTTGAAATAGTTGTCTGGTGGCACTGAGTTCTTAAGCACTCAAGATTTACACGTGATTGAGCTTTTAGTCTCTTCATGACATTCAACAAATAGTTATGTTGAAAGAAACTTTTCTTAGCACAATGAATACTGCTCTTCAAATACTAGAAATTAGGAAATTGTTGACATTTTATCACCTTCTAATTTCTATTCTCTTGTGTATTTTGTCTCACTCATGAGACAAAAATGCAAGAGAATAGGATTAATTTTTAAGCAAATTCCTGTGTTTTGTTTTTCAGGTATAAACCACTACTGAAGCATTACAGAATAAGTTGAGGAGGATGTGCAGTCTATAGGTTGTTTGAGCCATATGTTGGGCCTGATGTGCCTGATGGGATCAAGAAGTATGGCAGCCTGCCAGATGTTGGTGTTCTATCAAGTGAAGTGTACACAGTCAGGATAACATTTGACAGTCCTCCTTTCTTCCTAGAAGCTGCTCCATATGGTTTATTTGACCTTCGTGTTGGCCGCTACCCTGAAGGTCTCCAGACATGAAGAGGGCTAAGACTGTGTCAGCTTTTTCTCCCTTTTTTGTCCATCTGTTGTGGTTTAACCTCAGTCGGCAACTGAGTACCACACAGCCGCTCGCTCACTCCCCCTTCCCCCCTGCCCCCCGGTGGGATGGGGGAGAGAATCGGAAGGGTAAAAGTGAGAAAACTCGTGGGTTGAGATAAAGACAATTTAATAGGTAAAGAAAAAGCCACGCACGCAAGCAAAGCAAAACAAGGCATTCATTCACTACTGCCCATCGGCAGGCAGGTGTTCAGCCATCTCCAGGAAAGCAGGGCTCCGTCACGTGTAACAGTTGCTTGGGAAGACAAACTCCGAACGTCCCCCCCTTCCTTCTTCTTCCCCCGGCTTTATATGCTGAGCATGATGTCATATGGTATGGAATGTCCCTTTGGCCAGTTTGGGTCAGCTGTCCTGGCTGTGCCCCCTCCCAGCCCCCTGTGCACCTCCAGCCTTCTCAGTCGGTAGAGCATGGGAAGCTGAAAAGTCCTTGACTAGTGTAAGCACTACCCAGCAACAACTAAAACATCGGTGCGTTATCAACATTGTTCTCACCCTAAATCCAAAACACAGCACTGTACCAGCTACTAGGAAGGAAATTAACTCTATCCCTGCGGAAACCAGGACAGCAGTTGACTCTCAGGCTTCTTGTGTGTCTTGAACTAGCTGCCAAGTAAGCAAGCAAAAATGTTTAGAAAAGTAGCCTTAGGTAAGAAGTGAGAGATATACCTCAGATATTCTGTTAACATACCTCAGTGCTCCCCCCTGCCTTTTTTTCTTTGTGAGAATGTAATGCAACATGAGGATGAAAGGGAAAGAAAAAAAATAAATAGGAAAAAAATGGACAAAAATGACGTATAGCTGAAATAAAATTATATACATTGTTGCCAATTTTCTCTCTCCTCTGTTTTTTCAGGGAGTCTGATAGCATATATAAACTCAAGGAAAATAATAATTATGGAATAAGTTGAGGCTATTACATTGTTTTAATTTCCCTCCTGAGGCTTTCTATTGGATGCCTGCGAGTATTTTGCATGGGAGAATTAATCTCTGGAAATCATCATAGAATAATTTTTTCCACTGGGTTTGCATTATGATAGGGAGACTGACCTAACTCTTATGTTATCATAAATGAGGATAGATTCCAGGTGGCTGCCTCAAAGGTGCTGAAAAAGAGGCATTTATATCATATCATTAGGTACAGCAGAGCTGCAATGGTAGCGATTACTTCCCTCAATAGGCAAATGTATCCCAACCTGTCTTTGTAGTACAACCATCACTGTGTAAAATACATCAGATGTATAGTTTGATAGCTTTTGAGTCTGCATGGAATATAAAGTAATTTTGCTGATGAAATAGAGCTAAGCTATATTATGGCTGTTAGTGTGGTTTAGTTAAACTCAGCCAATTAATTTTTCATGGGTTGTGTAGCAGGGATTGGAGCTAGCATGCAAGACTTTTTTTATTGCTACTGCATTTTGGTTTGAACAGTGGTCAGCATATGCAACACAGAGGAATTTGTATGTAATTATTTTTTTCTCTAGAGGAATAAGATGATGTCCAAAGTGTTGCATCTTTCTAGGTCTAGCCCATAACACCTGCCCCTTGACATTCTTTTAGTCTTTGTGAGAAGCATCCTGATTAGTGAATACTGAAGGATACAGTCATTTATGAAATCACTACTTTTGCCCACTCCTGAAGTCTAGTGATTTAAACAATTTTTCATCTAGAATTTTTTCTAGTTTTGAAATTGTTTTGTTGCTTCCATTACTGTGAATGTCTGCCAATTCCCATCCTTGCCCCCCCCCTGCCCCCCGCCCCAGGAATAGCCTAAGCATCTTGTCAGGCTAAGGGAGAGGGAGCAGAAGGGAAATCAAAAGAATATGAATATCAGCCCCTTTCTCTGCTACCAGATAGCTTGGCCACAACAGTAAATTGATAATGAGGTATCGACATTTTGTCAGAGATGAACATGGCTGCAAAGATGACGGCGGAGGAAGGGCTTGTGCAGCCCTTTTTCACTTTCAGAAATGGGATTAGGCTTTGTTCAGTTTTTCCTGTACACCCGCTCTTGAGCTCTGCTCTGTGGTTTTCCGCTTACACCTCATCATTTGACTTTTCTATTTATGGTGGGAATGCCCTTTCCTCTCGCAGATATGCAGTGTCATTACAACCAGCTTGTGTTACTCTTCTTTTCCTCTTTATCCTCTGGCATGTGGAGAGCCACTTACCCTCTGCATAAGAACAACTGAAACTTCCACTGATACTGGGTAGCTGTGTGCTTGCTTCCAGTCAGCAGTATCTCCTTGTGTCTTTAGAGCAAAGCTGTCCCTTGAGACATTAAAACATTATGCCCTAGGCAGTGTTCCTTTCTTTTCCCCCGGATTGCTCTTTTTCTTTTTTTCTTTTTCTTTTTTTCAATAGAGGAACTTGACACCAGAAAAGAATTGCCAGCCTGGATCAGAGCAGGAGACCACATAAGTCCAGTGAAATCCAGTAGGTCAGCTTTGAAGTTACCAATGCCAAAAATATCAGAAGGTTGTGCAAGAAACCCTCCAATAGGTGGGATAATCAGCACCTCTTTCTTCTCACATATGATTAACAAGTTTAAACTCAGGAGCTTGTTGTTTGAAGCCTTTCCAGAATTGTGTTTAATATTAAACAGATACAACTCTGCAGGTTGCTTTTATCTCTAAAGGAGTTCCTGTTCTGAGTTCCCCAGTGTGACTATGCATGGTGTGAAAGGTCCTCTGTTTTGCCAGTTTTGGAAATTGTAAACAGATTTGAATAGCTCCTACTCATGGTAACACCGATGATTAGTTTTATAGCCTCTACTGAGTTTTTCCATACTGATAAATACTCGTCTTTCTGGTTCCCCCTGTTTGTATTTTTTCTTTTATGTGCATGTGCTCCTGGAAGCATGAAAGTTATAACTATACGTAAATGGGACCCAGGCATCTTCTACTTCCCCAGCATGGTGTCCACAATAGGATGGTAGCCTCAGTTGTATTAGTTATGTGGAAGGTCAGCTAGTGCTGCTGCTTGAATGATTGTTCCTGGCACATCCTGATAGTTTAAAGCATGTCTGCTTGATTGCCCTGCACGCTTCTCTGATATTCACCACCACCTCCAATTTAGAGTATACAGATTCACAATTTAAATTATCAGTGACCGATTTGCAGCTTCTTGATACAGGTTGGTTGCATTTCTGTTCAACATTGACAAAGCTTGCTCTTTTCTTTGATGCAGCATTGCTGGCATTGACTGGAAAGAGAGGAGGAATTATTGAGACCAGGGATAGGATGAGAAACTCCTCCTCTATTTCCATTTGGGACTTATTGCTTGTCAGCAATAAAAAGGCTTTTGTTTGTTCTCAGTTTTCCACACTTGGAAGATGAAATCCAATGGCAGTTGTTGAGAATAATAGTTCAAAAGCGGTAGGGTTCTTTTTGAAATAATAAAAGCTATTTCAAGGAGGCACTAGGCAGATGTAAATTGTGGGAATGGAATCACAGCATGTTTATCACTAAGGTATCTTGAATGCTACCTATGCAGAAATATGAGTGAAATAATGAGGATAAACCCACTTACCTTCCTGTGTTATTTATACTGTTTCTTGCAGCTGATTTAGCAGAATAACTTTCCACAGAGAGGTGCTCCAGTCTGCACAAGGCATGTTCTCATATAAGGGGCTTGGGTAGCTGTGCTTAGGGACAGCTAGAGATCTAGCTGAGCTTGGTTATCCGTAGGAATACTTTAGTTAAGGGAAACCAGTTTCTACAGCCAAGAGCAAACTCAGAATTGAAGTGTCTGCTGCAGCTCTGGTCATCTTTGGATGTTCCTTTCCAAATCTCTAGATACCTGTTGGTCAAGGCAACTCTTCGTGTGGTTCAACAGCAAGGCTGAAACTTGCACCTCCGGCTTCTGAGATAATGCTGATAAGTAACAACTTTTAACAGTGATCTCATATAAAAGGACAAAGACATTACATCTAGCCTAGCACAAATCAGGAAAGCAGCAGCAGAAGTAATACATCCGTCTTAGGAATATCGCGAATTGGAAGAAAAGCGGAGATTGAGGTAGGATAGGATGAAGAGGTGAAATAACAGGTGAAATCCTGATGCTTCCAAATTAGAGTGAAAATTTTCCATTGCCACTGGTACAGTAAGCATTTTAACAACTATATTTTGAAAATAAGCTGCTGTTTTTCCTAAGCTTGTCAATCTTAGACTGTGATTTCAGGGTGAAGCAGGGATCTAAATTTAGTTAAAATGATAATTTGAAGTTAACTGCATAAAGCATTTGCATGTATCCTCCCTCTTCAGAATTAGACCTATTTAATTGAATTGAAGAAGATTGCCTTAGGTGTCCTTTAATTCTGGTTGTGTGGGAGTTTAATGCATTTAACTAATCTGCTTGTAGTGAACATGGAATAACTGTCCTGATTGTCACTGTGTACCCAATCCTCGTGTTGTAAGTAGTAGGGTGATATTCTGGCAAACGGTGGAAAGAAGAACTTGCTTCTCCAGACATTACCAGTAAATAAATAGTAGCAAAGACGTCTTCATTTATATAGTAGTACATGCTTTAGATGAGGAGAATATATCTATCTATATATATATATATATGCATGTACCTGTGAGACACAAGACAGTGTGGGGAGAATATTTGTCATGTGGGGTGTCTCTTTAGGGCAAAAAATTTCTTTAAAAAGAGCTTAAGAATTAAAATGTGGTTATGATGCTTTTGCAAACCTGTGTATTGCTGCCATCTTTGACAACTGCGTTAGACTGATTTGTGATTGCAGCTAGAAGATTTTCAGAAACAAATATGCACTGTGGCAATCACACGCTGCCAGGGCAGAAGGAAATAATAATTTCATATTATGTATTCAGAATATGCCATCATGTAAAAACATGCTATCTAAAATTTAACCTAAAAGAAACCCTGAAAAATTAGATATTCTGAAGTAACAACAGGTATTTTACAGAACAACATCTGAGCTGGGGTGACATTTCACCTCTCAGCATCCCATTCCCGGTGAGGTGTGTGGTAAGGCCAGGGCCAAGATACAGCACATCTGTTAAAGCCACTGCTGAGGTTTCCTCACTTCTGGAAAGTGGCTACTAGAAGATTCAGCTATGCTTTCAAATCTCTATGCCAAGTCTGGTTTCCCAATGAGGTAGCAGGAACTGTTACACTTCTCTAGCTGACTATGAAAAAAGACGGACACCTGATTCTCAAAGAAACGGAGCAATATTATTGCTAAGTGACGGATTTTATGTGATACTACTTAAGAAAGCTATCATTTTTAGAGTATCAGTGACTGGTACCTGACATGTTGTTTTTCCTTCATGTGAATCGTTTTGGTTATAAAATAGGATTTTTCTGCTAACTGGAAAGTGTATCACTTAACTGTTCAAGAGCCTTGTTCTCCTCCTCGTGACCCTAAAGCATCCTCTTGGATGTCAGTAGGAGGTATTCAGCGCAGTGGGTGTTCTCATTACCACTTGACATTTTGCTGTTTGGCTTTCTCCCTGTTGCTATTTAATGATTTGAATTCTTTCTTCACCAGTCCCAGAAGCCATTTAGCAAGCGAAGTACTATTAGCGCTACTTAACAATATCGACGTAGTCACTAGGAAAAGAGTTTCATTTCCTAACAGTGCTACAGCATTCCCCCTCGCCATCTGCTCCTGCCATGTCCCTCACTGTCGCATTTCCCAGTTAACCCTTTGCCCTGGCCTCCTCACCCAGTGCTTTTGCGGAGGGTGGCACAGGCTCTGCACAGCTTTGCCTGAGCTATAAAAACCCTTTGAGGCTAAAACAGACTACAGGTCACTGTAATGGCAGTGACATGGGTGAAGTTTTTGGCCTATGTAAATTGGCATATATTTGCTTTGTGGAGGCACAGACAGACAAATAGAGCAAGCACAGAAAGCATTGAAGGCTTTCTGTCCTTAGCCTACTTTTATCACAGGCACTTCGCAACTCCCATTAGTGTCGGGTCTGGATGTCTCACAGCCTCTAATGTAATACCTCAAATAAGACTGAAGAGGGAAAATACTGTACCTTTTGGGAGAACAGAGACATCAAGACTGAAGATAAGATTCATCTTACTGAAGTTAATCTACCAAAAAGATAGATTGCCAGTTGATATTAATCATCTGTTCTTCCCTTTCTCCAGTAGAGAGGTGGGCATATCTCCCAAGGATGATTTATGTGACCCGAGTCACTGGGCAACCCTTACTGTTAAGTGGCAGTAAGAGGCCAGACTGAGAAGGATGCTCAGCTTTAGATGAGCTCAGGTGGAGGCTGGGCAAGTTCATGGTAGCAAAATCCTTTGTGAGTTATTAAATCCATAGCAATAGCATCTGGCTTATGAACTTCCTAAGCTGAAAACAGTTGGAGCCTGTGAGTTGTTAAGGGGTAGTATCAAACATGCTTGTCCTGTTGTGCTCTTACTGTTTCCTAAGCATCTATTTATGGCCACTGTTGGAGCTAACACACAAGGGAGATGGCTTTTTGTCTGACACCGTATGGCCATTCTTGCGCTCTTATGTGAGGCCATTTTAGCAGTGGGGTAGGGGGGGGGGGAATATGCATTTAGTAAGAGGTGATTTCTGCAAATGGGAAATTGGCAGTAACGTTTATTTCTAGATCTGCGGTGAAGTGCTACTGACCTACAAACAGAAAAACTGGAAGTCCATTTTACAAAAAGAGCCTGTGCCAGGGGCTGAATGTCAGTGCTTTCTATCAGGTCACCGCAAAGCTTTTGGAGATTCAGATGAGCTGTTTCACCATGTATTCACCTCAGATCATGCAAACAGCTTGTTTGAGCCATAGACGGTACGAGGAGATTCAGATCTGACATTTGCAGTGTGGTGTGTAGCTGTGCTGCTACACGAATGCTCCCTGCCTCTGTGACAGCACGAGGTGTACTAACAGGGTGGAAGCTTGTCACTTCAAATAACTCATTGAGGGCATAGAATTTGTGGCCCAAAACCCAGGTATCACTCACCAGAACAGCGCACATGTATGTGTACCTCTGTATTTTGGATGGTTGTTCCAGTTGATTTTGCAGAACTGACCACCCTAAATGCTGATACCCTTAAAATGGTTTGCTAAGGAGGGCAGCACCTCAGATTGAGCATTTTGCTGCCGGTATGGTAAATGTGTGCCCATCATTTGCTGTGAAGGTCTTTAACTAATGTCTCCATAGCCGTTAAAGGCAGCATCACTGCATAAATACACTTTTTTGTGTTTGAAGTCAGAATTGCCTTTTATGGGAATCTCTACATAAAAAGAAATCCTGATTAAACTGAGCAATGTTTTCCTTATCAAATCCCAAGACATTAAAAAGGCCAGTGGAATTGGATTCAAACCATCAAGCTGGGCTTGTTGTGAAATGGAAGCTTTTGCTCTCTTTAAAACACACTCCGTGTTGAAACTGGCAGCAAAAATCTTTGATGCAGGGGGAATGTATCAAACTTGACTTTTGCAATTTCCTGTTTGGACTGCAAACTGCTTTTGTCTAATCATATTTGATCTCAAAGATAATTTTATTTAATGTGGATTAGGTAATATGACATATCCATTGTGGTATTTCATCATTCTCTCTTTCATTTTGAATGTGACACGATATTTTCTAGTACAGATGAAATTTGTTCAGCAGTCAGCTTTGAAAGAGAGTCTATCTTTTATAGCTTTGTAAAATGTTATGGATAGAAAGAAAAAAAAAAGCTACTTTATTCTCAAGCTTCTCAAATTCTTCTCTCTAAATTGTAGATTACAGCCATCACTGTGGAGAGGAGAAGTGGCTTATCGTCAAATCCTGTCCTGTTTAGCAGCCTCCATAGCACAGCTGCAAACAGACAAGAGTGGTGTAGTTTGGTACCAAAGGGAGAGGTTACTGGGAGAGTCAAAATATGATGTGGGAGTTGAAGGACAAGGTGTTGAGAGAGATAGATTCATTTACCAGTCAGGTATCGGCCATGGTAATTTAACACTGATGCTAATTTAATGCAGCACTCTGTGATGTGGCTGAGCGAAGGCAAAGTTGGTTCCTCTGTTATTCATAGGCCATGGTGACTTCAACAGTACTGTGCTGCTGCTAGTTGTAATGGTACTACTCCTAGTATAACAGCAGGAGGGATTTTTATTTTGTTGTTACTGAGCCAGAGGATTTAATCTGTAGAAGAAAGCCCTATTGAGAAAGGCAAAGAATAATAATGGAAAAAAGCCAAAAGCATTTACAAGTGGGGTGTAAAACAGGAGTTTGTAATTGGGTCTAAAGGCTGGGAGAGGTTACTGGGAGAGTCAAAATATGATGTGGGAGTTGAAGGACAAGGTGTTGAGAGAGATAGATTCATTTACCAGTCAGGTGAGTATCGGCCATGGTAATTTAACACTGATGCTAATTTAATGCAGCACTCTGTGATGTGGCTGAGCGAAGGCAAAGTTGGTTCCTCTGTTATTCATAGGCCATGGTGACTTCAACAGTACTGTGCTGCTGCTAGTTGTAATGGTACTACTCCTAGTATAACAGCAGGAGGGATTTTTATTTTGTTGTTACTGAGCCAGAGGATTTAATCTGTAGAAGAAAGCCCTATTGAGAAAGGCAAAGAATAATAATGGAAAAAAGCCAAAAGCATTTACAAGTGGGGTGTAAAACAGGAGTTTGTAATTGGGTCTAAAGGCTGGAAGGTGACAGCAGCAGCATTGAAGCCGTTGTGGGGAAGGAAAGGTTGGTTGGTGTTGCAGCAAGTGTTTCTTAAGGAGAACATTCCCAGACCTTTTTCAGCTTTCCTTGAAGCACTGGAGTTCCACGAGATTTGAAAGGAGAGCGTAGGTAGGATGCACTGATGTCTAGGTTTTACTCATCGCTCAAGTTCAAGCCAGTCATCGATGCCATGATGGAATTTTTCCCTTCCGGTCAGGCTGGCATAGAGATTTGGACATATGGCTCTAGGTTTGGGGGTTTTTTTGCCTGTAATTCCATGGGTTTGGTCTACCTACCTACTACAATGGTCTGGGAGTTTTAGTTACTGAGTACTGCAGAGACTTGGGGCTTTACGATAGCCACACTGCTTGTGCTCTTCCTGCACTACATAACAGTTGCGGTTTCTGAGGTTGCCGAGCAGCTCTTTGGCTTTTTACAGGATATTCAGAAATGTGTGTCCTGAGCGTTTACAGATATGTGAAGCAGATGTTCTGCAGCTTTCTCTGAAACAATATGTCCTCTACTTGCATGAGACTGTGGAGCCTGCACTCAGTGAGCCAGGGGAGACTTTTCCAGACCTGTGTTCCCAAACATGCAAGGAACAAGGGTGGAAGCAAAAACCCTTTGTGTGAACTTTATTTTAGTAGCAGATGGTCTTAGTAGAGCATTAGGTATCCTTCCCTTGCCTGCATGAGGAATCCATACATTTGCAGGAGGATGTGTTTTGCACCTCTATGTAGAGGGTAGAATAGTTGTTGAATCATGAAGAATATGTGTTGTGACCTAGGATGAAGTTGGGAAGACAACTAAAACCTGTATAAAGACAAGTTTAAATAATTCCTTTTTTCTTTAACTTTGCCATATTCCTGTATTGAATATCTTACTGAGAAGTTTTCCTCGTACCACTGAGGAATCCACTAAGAGCACTAAAGAAACTTTATCCTTCCCAGTAGGAGAAGTCTGGGGTGGGAGAAGTGTTGGAAATTTGCCACTTCATTGCTATGGAGCCTTTCAAAATCCAGTTTGAAGTTTTTCCACTGTATAGATTTATAAATCCTCCATCGGTGAGCAATGGTGCGTTTTGCAAATGAAGTTAGAGCACTGAGTACACTCCACCTGTTTTACAGTAACAACTTTTGCAATTCATATGTTTTTGCATGATCTCTAGATAAATCAAGGGTTCACTTCTGAGCCATACATGAAGGCAGAACAAATTCTCTGCATCACGTCCTTGCTGTGCTTGCTCTGATGCCTTTGTGCAGTATGATTCCATTGCTGGTAGTCACAAAACAATCACGTTGCTGTAAACCTACGTTTTGGTGAGCGCTTTGTGGCTAGCTGTATCTCTTCTTTCTAAATGCATATAATTATAATTACTTAGGTTGATTTGGAGCCTGTATGCCAGCTCTTACGTATATTCCATGTAATATACATAGGTTTCCTGCAATAATATTGATACTAACAGAAATGAAGAAATAGTGTAAAGTGTGTGTCTGCGGTGTTCCTGACAGGTTAGCACCACATACATGAAATCTCAGTAATTTTGCAGGTTTGCTAGTGGTTACTCTTTTGTAATGACTTGGAGACAAAGCAAATAGATTGACCTTCAATCTAATTTTGCCTTATCTTTCTTCACAGCTTCCTGTTATGGGAGGAGCCTTTATGGACTCACCCAACGAGGACTTTAGTACAGAGTACTCCTTGTTTAACTCATCAGCCAACGTCCATGCAGCTTCTTCCATGCAGAATCCACCAGAAGAGACATCCCGTTCTTCAAATGATGCCATATTGTTATGGATTGCAATAATAGCAACAATTGGAAATATTGTGGTTGTGGGAGTGGTGTATGCCTTCACCTTCTAGGATGACTGTCACTCCAAACACTGGAAGAGAGGATAACTGCAACAGTGTTTGTCATATGTATGTATGTGTGTATATATACATGTATATCTATATAAATACATATAGGTAGGGACTTTGTTTATTAAGTGCTGCCACAATCATGGAAATGAAATGCAAGTTAATCATCTTGAATCTTGATGGCAGAAAGTTTGGATGTAATTGCAAATTGTATGGAGGTGAGAGCTTTAACTGAGAACAGAGCCAATACCAGTTTTGTACAGAAATGTAATAAAAGAGAGACCAGCGTGGGTATAGCAAATACAAAAAGAAAGTGAGATTTATATAGAAAGTGCTTATTTTCTACTGTTTAGATTTTTCTAGCAGCTCTTCTGGGTTTTGTCAGCTTTTTTGTGCATTTTTTACTGTGGTATAATGTTGTATGAAATTGTTCTATGTCATATTTGCTGGACATCTTAGTTTTCCAGATGGAGTAAATGGTCAGCATTGGGTCAGTTCTGATGAAGTACAAGTTCATCGTGTGTGAGTCTTCAGCATGTGCATACACTACTAGGCATCGTTCAAAATCATGAGTCTTAAAGCTATGACAGGCAGATGCATGCTATCTAACACTTGCCTTCCAGTATCAATTACTGGATCCGAATAATCTATGAATTGATGCTAAACCTGTCTGCTGTTTGCAGGAGGAGGCACAGCTATTGCAAGGTGTGGCTGGTCTGCAGACCCTCTGCACTCCAGAGGAGGAAATGTTAAACAGAGCAGCAGCACAAGCTCCCATTTCTGTCTAAAGGTACTGGATTGCAGTGGTTTGTAGATGTGTCCCTTCCAGGAGACAAAGGCCAAATACCACGCTTTTCAGCTTATTTCACTGTAATCCAGATTTCCCACAGCAGCCATGTACTTTCATAAGCTTATTGGTGTATCAAAAGAATGTGGGGAAATCGCAAAACCTAATTAACAGTGAATGATGTCTATGAGAAAAATAGAATTGAGGGAAAGATTGGACACTTCTGTGCTCACGAGGAAGTGAGTGCAAGAGTCAGGTATGTCCTGGGGTAGAAACAGCACAAAAAAACTTAGTAAAAGTGACAGATATGCAAGTGCTTATATTTCAGTATTAATATGTCTCTCGGTTCTGATGAGGCTCTTGGAAGTGATTTTCATATAGCCTGCTTTAGGTAACAACTCTGATTATCATTTGGATTTGTTCTGTTGAGGGGCAACATTTTCACTGCATTGTTCCCATGAGCAGTTCCTTTTCAAGAGCTGTATCTTTTCAAAACAAGCTGTAGCCTTCCTTGTTTCAGAGATTACAAAATCTTGTGGGAAGGAAAAAAAATCACCTCTGTTGGAAATCTCCCTCTTCCCTCTTAAAAAATAAACACAAACATATAAAATGTCTGCATTTTGAGAGTAGCAGAGAAATTCTTCCTCTATGTCTGCATGTACTGTATAGGTTTTCTGTCTCATACAGCTACTACCCTAATTCCAGAAAGCCTTGTCTGCAGGCATAGAGACTATTTTTGACACTTGCCTGCCACTGAGCTTGAGGCTGGACTAAGGGCTGCAGAATGTATAGAGAGGTTTGGCTTTTCTTCTTTTCTCTTTAAACCCATTTTCCTTCAGGGCTGGTGGACAGTTGCTTGAATCAAAGCAGCATGCCCCAAATCAGTATTTATAACCACTCAGTAGTCACTGTGTACATTTTTTTCCCTCTCTATAAACTGGCCTTTAAAGCTGGGCAAGATGCAAACAGAGCTAGCAGGGGGGAGAAAAGAAACTAAATTATTTTGAGGATGAGAAAAACAATAACTCACTTGAGGAATGGAGCTTCTGTGTGTGCAGTTATATCCCTGTTTGGAGGCAGGATTTTGTGAAGATGGCTGAGGACAGACGAGATCTGTGCTCAGAAAAAGTTTGAGAAGCCCAGTTCTGGAAGATCAGCGGGACAGAAAGCAAATTCTGTCTAATAAAATAGCTGTAGTCTTAAGAATGATACAAAAATGATGATTTTCACTGTCCTAAAATAGCTATTCATTCCTTCATAGGCACAGGATAATAACAAACAGGGGAGCTGCATAAATTGTGTACCTTTCCTGTTCTTACAGTCCTCATCCTCTCTGAGCAGAGAGCAAGCTGTTAAGTGAGGTTGGAAGGCTGCAGAGAAGTTTCCAATGCAGAATTGAGCAGGAGTGGTGTGGTGTTCGAACATGTAGGACCCATGGAAATATTGCTTAATGTAATGTACTGTCCCCAACCATTTTCTGATATTCTATTGCCTTCGTATCAATTGCTTATGGACTTTTCTTCAGTGTTTCCGTGGGCTCTCTAGTTATGCCACATCTTGCAATCACTGTTTTTGCATGAAGAGCAAAACATTTCCACCACGATTAAAACCAGTTTGACACTATGGTACTTGCCCGATGGGATTATTCTACTGCTTAATGAATTTGCCAGCGGAGTGCTTTGTTTAAATTTCCTAGAATATTAATCCAAGTGCAATTAGCAATGTTTGTGTTTCTCTCCCAAAGCACTGGACTAAATTCTTCACCTAAGAGCTTTAGAGCGGGAAGAGCAAAGAACTACCACTCTGCTAATGAAGCTGAGTGACACTTTTGTGTTGCTTTTCCCAAAGAAAGTGCTCTACTTTCGTGTGAAATTGATAGTAATAGCAGGGGTGTTGGAAAACAATGAGTTCTGCCTCCTTCATCCAGATCATCATCATACATATTTTTATCGTTGGAGGCTGAGTTGTCAAGAAGGGCCAAACAGAACTTTAATTAAAGTAATTGGCTTGACAAGGTGACATGGCAAACTGGGTGCAGGCAGCAAGTGCAGGCATTTCCTATCTCATAGTTAAACTGCACAATAACTGTGCAGCTTTTCTGTTGTGAAAATAATAGTTTTAGGTTGCAGGTGCAAGGATACTGCATGCAAGAGTCTGTACGGAATATTGTCAGGTGTATTAAAGATTGCTAAATTGCAGTGGGCAGAGCTGGTTCAAACTCTGATCTACCCTGATAGTGATAACATACAGTGTATTTCTGGATGTTGTGTTCAGGCTTGATCCACTACAACCACTTCCGTCTTCTGGGTGGTTAGAGAAGGTTTAAATTCAACTCTTGAAAAAGGGGCCTCATCCATCATTAAGTTCAGAGGAGCCACAGAGAGGAGTGGAGAAGTGGATGAATGGCATATGTTTCATAGGTATGGTCCTGTGAAATGTGTTACCACTTCTTTATGCTGCTTTACACAGCTTGGCTTGGAACACTGTAGCTTCTCCCTTCCTTGGAGCAAGGCAGCTGGATAACTGCTGTCACTCACTGAGGGGTAATGAGGAAGCCCAAACACATTCCCCAGAGCTGTTCTCTGAAACTGTTCTGTAAAAGCAGAAGAGGGCTCTGTGCTTTGCTGAGCACTTTGTGTATCAGCATGAGAGCAGGATTCCACTTATAGACGATCTGTGCTTTAAATAAAAGCATCTAGCACAGATAAGTTACAAGATCCTGATTGGAGTTTGCTCTGTAGTAGACAAAGCAAAACACTTTCTATATGCAGTGTTAGACCCTTCGCTATATTGCAAACATCATTGTACAAACACAAGCAGCAATACTGTATGTGCTCTGCAAAGTTATTAATAAGCCATGGGAAGCAAGTAGACAAATTAGATGCCCTAATGCATCTCTTAGAGCCATGGCCTCTAGGGATTGATAGCAACATGCTGAATAATTGAACTGCCTCTTAAGAATTTGTTTGCTCTAAGCAGCCAGCAGCTCGACACAGCAGCTGTGCAGCCACCACAGCAAAGACACTAAAGGCTGAACAGCTACGGAGGTGGGTGCAACAGCACATTAGATGGGAGAACAGGATAGGGAAACCCACACAGCTACTCCTGTTATATTTTTATCTGCAGAGCTAGAAGTCTGTGCTTGTCCACAGCATTAACATCCTCCTAAAATAAAATGAGGGAGGAGGATGCATTTCTGTGTCAACACACTTGCAAAATTGAAGAACAAATTTTTGAAACTGATGCAACAACAGTAGCAGAGAGACTCATCTGCTACAAATAATGTATTTAGCTATTTGAGAGGGCAAGTGAGCTGATAGATACCTCAGAAGTAATGAGATCCCCTCTCCAAAATCCTTGCTTGCAATGCAAATTGAGGGCAGTCAGCATACCACTAAACTGCTGAGCAGCCTGTAATAACAAGTCCCAAATCACGAGTGAATAGAAGCAGACCGCCATTTGTAGTCTTATCCTGTACATCCATTTGAAGATAAAGGGAAATTGTGCCTTTGCATCTGGGACCAAATGAAAACAGGAGTCCTTAGTCTATAGGTTGTGATGTATTTTGTCTATTATTTGAAGCTTTCTTTTTGCTATTCTCAAACAATTCCAGTTGTTAATATCCTCTTCACATTTCTCTGCAGGCTGCTGAGAGTTATTAATCACGTAGCTCTGTCCGTTTATCTGATGTAATTTTACTGGGTTTCCTGTGGCTAATCACAGAGCAGAATCTGGAAAATTATTCTTTTTAAGGATGATTTCCATTATTGAGAGAAATAGGCCAAAAATCAGAATCCCAGATCAAAAAGCTTCTGTGGTTTCGGAGCATTCAGAGCTCTGGAGAATTGGATTTCATCTGGCTAATGCGCAAAAAGGAAAAGGGCAGTCAGGTCCCTGGTGATTATGTCAGACATCAGGGTTCTGACAGGCAGAGCTGAGCACTTCACTAACTCCTGCTCTGCCCCTCTGAGCCCTGCTGGCTTCCTGGATGCGCAGCCTGAGCTGAGTCTAAGTGAAGTAACCATCAGGTACAGCATGTCCCTCCTCATCGTACAGCTTGCTAATCCTCAGGGAAACATGCGCATTTATTCCATTAGCAGAAGAGCCAGAGATCAATATTCTGTTAGGTATATTGTTATTGGTACATTGGTCAGCCACCATAAGGTAAAGATAGAGATGGTTTAACATGTAGTTAGCCCTTTGACGCTGATCTGGGAACATCCTAAAGAAATCAAAGCATCCTGAGGCCTTAAAGTCTCCTACTACCCTTAATCTGACAGTAACTTTTTGTGTTTCCTCATACAACCCCTCTTTGCCTTTTACGTTGTCTTTCCAACACAAAACAGGGAAAATGAAGTCACCGCTATGCTCTTCTCTGGAGAGGCAGGGAACTCCTAACAGGTAGGGACCAACCACGCTGCATTTTAGTTTTTGGCCTTTCAGGCACAAAGTAGAAGGAAAGAGTCCAACTGTCTACCCAGGAGATTCTGGTGGAATATGTGCCTTTGCAGAACAAAATGCATGGCAATTTTATCTCATTTTGGCCTGTACCAGAGTATTTACACTGAGACAACATGGCCAGACCTACTTTTGCAGTAACCTGTTTCGGGAATTACAGCAACACAGACAGGAACTGGAAAAGAAAACAACCCTGATAATACAAACCTGTCACGTGTCTAATCAGCTCAATGACATGCCTCTGAAGGCAGGTTTGCCTGTGTGTCATAGGCAGACTTGATCTGTCGGTACTAAGGCAAATACCCTTTCGTATGAGCACAAATGGTGTCTCCATCTTTTCAGGAAGTCTTGGGACCATTATGCCACCTGCTCTATCTTTCCTGTGCAGGCTGTTATTGAAGATATCTTTCAGTTGTAGAAAATACTCAAAAAGCTTCCTGTGTTGGTAGAATACATGCAAGATTTACCTTCCAAAGCTCTGCTTAGTCTCCCTGCAAAAGCAAAAAACACCTAGGTTTCTTAAGCATGGAATGTTAATGAGTCAAGTATCATCTGTACAGTAGCATCACCTCATTTTAATCCACAGCTTTATGTCAGTATGGCTCAAAGGGGATCTTACTATTGCCCACAATTAACAAAGGCTGAGAACTGAGACAAGTCACTTCTCAGGAATGTCTCAAAAGTCACTACCTGATCCTTTAGGCTGCATTATTCCTCATTTCTCCCTGATATGAACTCACATCCATCCTTTTAAACACCTTGTCACCACCACATGTCTCTATGCCTTCCCTTTATTTCTCCCCTTGTCTTCTTTGTATTCTTTTCATTCCTTGGTATCGGAGCATATGAACATTTGGAAGCCAGCAATGTTCCTCAGCCCTTCTTAACCACCTCTTAACTGACCTTCACTGATAGTAAGGTCAGTGATAAGCAAGGAGTTACCACAGTAAGTGCAAAGATCAGTGATATAAGGTCGCTTCCTGTAGGAAGATCTTAATCATTATCTGCCTTAGCAAACTGCAAAGTGTTTCCCCCAAGCAGAATAGTAAGATGTGACCATGAAGCTTGGTAACTATATTGTCAGTATCCATACAATCCAAAAATACCTTTCGGAAATTCAGATTTTATAAATATACTGCACTGCTCTGCAGTCAGCATTTACTGAGCTTTCCTCAACCCAAAGTCCCTTGTTATTCTTAGCAAATCAGAATCAGTGGTAATACACTTGGGGTAGGGCAAGGGGAGTGGAAGTGCCATACACGGGAGACTTGAAAAGCTCCATGTGATTTATTGTAGGGTCAAGGCCGTTAAGCACTAGCCTAATTCAGTGAAGAACAACCACCACAATGTGCTACACTATGGATATTTCAAATCTAGTCACACCTGTAGTTCTCAGATGTGTGGCCCAGGTGCTATAGCCAGATTGCACATTTCTAAATCTCATTGTGAACAAAAGGAGGTGTGTTCCTTGGCCAGAACCAAGACTGCTGAACAGCCTCCCTCAGAAGTCCCTGCTTGTTCTGGTATTGTTTTGGGAGCTTCCTGAGCTGCAGTCATTAAGGAGATGTCGCATTTCCTGTGGAGTTCAGTCCCACTGATGAGCAAATAAGACTGAACTGTTTACAGATCTAGGCCTAAAACTCTTCGCAGTTACTGCCTTCATAAGGATGATCGAAGCTCCTGAGCCGGCAAGCTGCTCTATCCAGAGGGATCTTTGCTTCCACCTGGAGTCAACTGGATTAATAACACTTCTTCTACACTTCTGACATCTGCTTCAGTAGATCAGCTTGCAGGACTAGCTCTGGGTTGCTGGGGTTTTATTTTAAATATATCTAAAGATGTCCGTAATTTCCTAATCAAAAGAAAGAAAGAAAGCAGAACGCTGTATTTTTTTAAATAAGAAGGTAATAAAAACCAAGTCTGAATATTTTGATAGATATGGTGGAGGGTATATAATGTAGCAAACAGTTGCACTATTTTTTCTACTGTCTGAGCACCTAACCTGAGAAATATTTGTTCTTTCTCTAACAAAGAGAGTTCTGAAGTTATGAAGTTTGGAAGGAGTGGAGTGCAAAGCCTCAAGGCAATTTTGAAGTAATGTAAATAAATCCAGTAGCTTTGTGAGGTAGCCTATAAAATTTGTTTTTTCAGTTATCTCATCTCAAATATTGCCTAATTGTTGGGGTTTTTTTTCCAAAATAAGCTAAATAGTGACACTTCTGAAAGCATCTGTACTTCACGCAAAATCGCAGTCATATGGAAATGACATCCTTCAGCTCATGTAAAACAGCTTTACAGGAGCCCTTTAGTATGCACTGTTAGTTTTCTTAATAATCCTTGACAATTTAATTCTCTTGTGCTTTCTCTCTGCTACCCTGTTTTGTACACTAACAAGTTTGCAGGGCTTCTCTGTATTGTTTTTGTAATATATGGGTTGGTTTAAAGAAAAACCTTTACTGTTGTAATCATTGTTCTTGAAATGCGTATCTCTATCTGTAAAGAGAAATACAACTTTAAAAATGCCCTCTGTTTTCTCTGAGTTTACTGTAATTAGCAAGTTCAGTTAACAGAAATGTATTCTTTTAAGCACCCGTTATGTTCTTTTCCAGTTATTGACTGCTTTCACTATGTGTGTACTTAGTATTGGTTCATTCTTTTACTGTGGTGAAAATGACAGGTTTTGTTAATATTGGATGGAAGTTGTGTTTTTGGATAAAGCTCTTCAAATTGATGGCAGTGTGGGATTTTTCATTTTATTCTCAGTTTACTTGAGAGTATTTAGAAGTCTGTAAATGCAGTTATTTAATTAGTACTTCCAGTGATACACTGACACTAATAATTTGTTGCAATTTACAAATCTTCATGATTTGTCAGCCTTGGGAAACCATCTCTACTGCATATATGGCACAAACAAAACACTGTGGCTATCTCTACAGAAATGGATTCACCTGCTGTCAAAGTCCAAGAAGTGCCTCAACAATCTTGGAGCCAAAAAAAGATGTCTTAACTTCTTCAGACTTCAGCTAAGAAGCCCTTATACCATGAACCCTTGTGTCATTGCTCTCTCCCAGTTCTCTCTTCAGATTAGCACGACCGTCCTGTCCCACGGTGCAGCGTGGATGTTTTTGTGACTGTGGCCCCAAACTCCTGTCCCAGGGCAGCCATTCCAAGGGCTTTTGGGGACTCAAGGGGGGCATCAGACCTCACTGTAGGATGTTCAGCAAGCTTCATAACAGTAAATAGTAGCAAAAAGATGAAAGGAAAACATTTGGCTTTCCTAATGCAATACAACATGTAGATTATCACATGCTTTATGATTCTCCAGAAGGGATCCAATGAGGCAAGTACATTCAGACCTACCGAGGGAATGACAAAAGGATGTGCTAAATGACCTCTCATGAACAATTTTAAATAAAAATTTGACTTACCTTTGAATGAACTAAACTGTGAACATCACAAAGCTACATATGCCAATCCTGATAGCAAATCTGAAAAAAAAAATTAAAAAAAACCCTCCCCCCCTCCAAAAAAACCAAAGACATGTTTGCTTATAGTCGCAATCTTTATCAATCTAGCAACATAACATATTCCAGAGTTTACCCATCAGAATGTAAGGGAGTGCAGTTGTTACACTACAGCAATATCTAATTATAACTCACTTTTCCATTGCAGCTATGGAAACAAACAGATCTCAATTCTGTTCATTTCTAAATTCTGTGAAATAATTAGAAATGAGAATAATTTAGAAATGGAAAAGAATGTTCTGTTGAACAGTCGAGGAGGAAAAAAAACAGTAATTTAAAGATTTAGCTATGCGTGTTCAGACTAACAAAACCAGCTCCAATTGTTGGCACTATTTTCTTGCACAGCGTTATCTACATAAACAAACTGGATACTAATGTCTACTAATGTAAATTGTTTTGTAGCAAGACTAACAAAAAACATCAGTCTTTTAGCTCAAGAGAGCCTGTCCACTATAGCATTTCAAATGCCAGATTTTGCTTTGCCTAATGCTCCATTACGGTTTTCTTTAGGATAAATAATTAATTCAAATATTTTGGAACAACTGAGTGACTTCACCGTGTTAACTGCAGCATGCACATGTCTTATACTGGGCTTGATGAAGTACCTCCATAAACAGCCTGCTATCCATTTCATTGCCTGCTGTGATAAAAGAAACATTGGAATCAAACAGGAGCTTGCATTTTGCTTTGAATTCTTATGAGATGCCACAGTGTTTCCGAAAGGCAGCAGGCTGAGAAACCGTGCTATGAAATTGCCATCTTACATGCAGTGCAGGTACTGGCACTGCGACTCAGCCTTGACCACGGGGATTACACTAACACGAGGCAAGCCAGCTTGCCTGTCCTCCTCCCGCGCCTGCCAGCAGGAGACAATTAATGCTGTTTCCTATAAAGGTTTTATTTTGAGCTAATTAATGTTATTTCTTGTAAAGGCTTTATTTTGAGCTAAGCAAGTCATCCACAAAGTTTGTATTACAGTTTAAAAAGATGCACTTTATAATTCTGAATACATCGCATCAACTGATTCCCATTTTTCCTTTACATATTCAGATAATCCTCACCCATTAGAGGTAAGAAGGATGCTCCTTTTATGAAGGTTTTTTTCCTTGTCATTTCTGTTTTGAATTATAAAAGTTTTATGCCTGCAGATGTTAGTTGGGTACAAAAACAAGGTTTACTGGTCTGTGAATTTCCCTAGTGACTCCTTAAAGGATGGGTAAAGTGATTTATTGCTCCCTAGGCCTCCAGTGTAGCAAACAATTTTAAACAGACATTTTTATTTCCTCAGCATCTCAGCTCTGGTTCCAAGCACCTGAGTGGTGTTTTTTTGTTTGGGTTGTTGGGTTTTTTTATATATCTTTCTACTCTTTCATTTCTTACTCTGTGCTAATACCCAAACTCTTTTGATCTCTGGCAATATTTATTACTTGAAAAGATTTTGGGTAGGTATTCCTCAAAGTCTTCTGTGAGAACTGGTGCAAAGAAAGTACTTACAAAGTACTTATTTCCCTCACCTTCTGGTATTCAAAGTACCCATTAGTCCCTTTGAAAGTCTCATACTTTTGCTTTTTTAATAGTTTATATGACCATACCAGTTTCTCTTAACCATACTAGTATCTATACTCTGTGCAACCTTCGCTAGTAATTTCTGTTTACTGTTTACTGACTTGATCTTGTTTCAGTTGAGTCCCATCTTCTGAAATACATTTTGGTTGGAGTCTCCTAAAGTCACACTCAAACTTTGACCGAATAAGAATTTTCCTTACCTTCCTGTTTCCTTTGTAGTACAAGGATGCGTAGGACCTAATTCTTAAAGTTGTTGTCCCAAATTGCCTCACTTCTGATTGTAGGATACTCTAGTTTAAACCTGAACTTTTCCTTCTTCCAACTGCAATCTAGCATTCCTATTCTTCAGGCAATTTTGGGAAAAAAATCCATTATAAATGTGAAAAAAACAAACAAGCAAACATAAAACTTACAATAGGTTGTCCTATTTCAGAATAGTTTTGTTTAGCTTCAATTTTACCTATGTTAAGAGACCTATGATATGACAAGAACCAGAGCATTTTTAGTACAGTACAATGCAACAGCATAATTATAAACAGCTTTGGACTCCCATGTTCTAAAACTTGCAATATAATCTTGTCACTGAAGCAACTTTTAAATATATCAATAAGTGAATAGCATACTGTGTCAAAATTATCAAACTGATATTTTTTATAATCTAGTATCTCTTTTGTGATAAAAATGTTCATCAGATAACTTTTAACATGTTCAAGAGCTTTTTAGACCCCTAAGCCATTTGTTCTTGACATGGCTGGTTTCTGAGACAGCTCTTCCCCACTTAGCATGAATTAATGCATGGTAAGTACATAAGCACTGAACGGAGCAGGGGACTGTTGTCAAGCTATAAAGTAAGGGTGGCTCTCGTCTAATTTAAATCAGCCTCACTGGGGAAAGCAGTTTTGTAGCACAATGGCAAGATTGAAAAAAAAACAAACCAACACAAAAACCCCTAACCGGTTCCAGAGTGCAGAAAGGAAAATTTTGCCTGGGGACTTTAGTCTGACTGACCCCTTGAAGGATAGATTGTGCTTTTTGTAGCCTGCTGGAGGGGCAGCTCTGCTGAGTCTCTAGGAGCAATTCTGTGACTGGCGCTTCGATGGCAAGACTGACTTTGGCATGACCCATTACTTATACTGTGGACACAGTCAATGGACTTCACTTTGCATTCCTCATGCACCTCCCATTTAATGTTGCAAGTTTTTCATGATACCAAAGACTGCAAGATAGGACTTTATTTTCATAACCAGCTTAGTATCTTGTCAGTGCAGGCATTTGTCTTCTGCCACTTTATTTAGCATACCTACAATCACATAAATTTATTCCTACTGCATTCAGCTCACACCAGTGTTAAGATTCCACTGAAAAGCTGCCAGAACTGATATCTCAAGTCTCCACTTTGCTGTGAAGAGCGTACAAATTACATTCAAAACTCTTTTCCCTCTCTTGTGTTTGCCTTTATTTTTAGTTCAAGCACAGGAATCCATAAACTTCAGTCTACTATTTCTCTGAATGAGGATCCATGTGTCCAAGTCCCATCTGAAAGCTCTTCTGGCCAAGCTTTGTTTCCATTGCCTGGCAGAGATGTGTAAAGAGTGCTTCTGGGCTGAGAAACATGTTACACCCGGAAAAGTCCTGGTCCTTACCTGTCCAGATTGGGGACCTCACTAGAGTGCATCAAGTTACTTTTTATCTTGCATGTTGGGGCATTGTCGGGGCATATACAGACAGGAAGAGTCTGTGTATGTCCTAGTCTTGCTCGACTACTTGGTCAGGAATTCATCCTATCCATCTTCACCCAAAACAGCAGAAGCATTCAAGGCTGACCAGTGATGCAACCTAAGGAGTGATTATTACTTTATCACCTCGAAGTTTTTGCAGGTGAGAGTTTCAATAGCATAGATCCTGAGATTCAGCTAATGATAGGACCCATGGAGTTAACAGCTCAGGTTAAATGAGAAATATAGTAATTTCTGCATCAGGTCTTGACACTTGATGCCAAGGTGAGTCAACTGAAGAGTTCTACATACCATACCCAGTCTTACTACTTACTATAGTGTCATTTTGAGGTTCCTCCTCTCCCGATCAACTTGAAAAAGAATAATCACTTGGCTCTAGATATTTGAAGTGAATAATTGTTTTCATGCAAAAAGAAGTCTTACCCTCCCTGCCTACTTCTAGCTTTGAATCTCACATAAACTCAGGGAAGGTATTTAAAAGTTAACATCCAGTCCACTTATCACTGTAGAAAAAATTGGCTAGGAGAAGCCATGAAGACCTTTGAATTACTTCAGATGCATATTCATCAGTTGGAAATCTGCATAGCATTTACTGGGAAACTTGAAACAGTTGCAATGACTGTGTTACTAAACTATGGCTGCAAAGCTGCATATTGGTGCTTTTTGTCTTACCCTTCTTAAAATATGAAATCAGTGATTGGAGGAGCAGTGTAAGACTCATTTCCTCTACTCTCAGCTGAGTGTCCTAACTGCTAAGACACTTGTATTTGCTGTCTCTCATCCAGTTAATCTTTATTTAGTGCCTAAGCACTAAAATGGGAGTGTGGCAAATAACATTCTACAGCTCAGTGAGTGCAGCCTTCACCTCAGAAACGTGAGTTCACCTCCCCACATGCAGAAGAACCTGAGCTGCTCTCCTCCACATTTAGGTAAATGCTCTGACCAATGAACACTGGACATTGTGGGGGAGGAGAAGGAAGGAGTAAGAATATAATATCTTAGTCTTTCATCATTAATTAGTTCTAGTGGTGCATTGTCCCTGATGACAGAATTCGGAAGCTTAACCTTTTTATGGAACTGTTCCTAAGGCATTTGGAAGCCTAAGTCTTATCTATTGATTGATTTTTACACTTGAAATTCATTAAAAATCAGTACAACTACAGAATTGGTTAGGTTTCTGTCACTGTTAGGATATATAGCCTTATGTTTTTTTCCAGCAAGCTATATTGTTTATAACTGTTGACACGTTACCTTTTCAGGTTGGAAGCCTTTCTAATAAGCAGATTCAAGACAATATGTTTTTCGAATAACAGATTTTAGTGTCTGTTCCACAAACCATAGGGTATATTTGATTTAATTGGTTTAGTGCAATCTGTGAGGCTGTCAGAGGATGGCATCATGGTTTCTTTGAGTGGAATTGCAAGGAAGTGAAGGAGATTTCTGAAAGGAAGCTGTTCAAAAAATCTTGTTCTAATGAGAACTGAAGTAATTTTTCTGACTTGTTAGATTGTCACTTGCAAAATGCCATTCCATGTAAACCTTGAAGTGTCTGCATCACTTCAGCTCCTTTAAGTCTTAGAAACAACATTTAGCTTGGATTTGAGGCACTGATATATATTAAGAACTGTTCTTCTTCCCTATGAAATCAGAGGCAAAAGCCTTACCTGCTTGTATGGAAAAACAACCTCTAAGCCTCTATTGCTTAAGTTTCCAGACGTGAGGATCTTCATGTTCCTTTTTTCTCTTGACCTACAAAGTTACCTGAACACATTACAATACCTAAGAATTATTTTTATTCTATAGTGATTTGCTTCCCTTCCTTTTCTCTCCTGTCTTCCCTAAATTATGTCAACGTACACACCTCAAGTGCCTTCCAGTCTTCAGATTATTTGACATTGGAAAAGTACATAGATTTCCCTGGACAGCTGCAAAGCTGAGACATGAGACATGAAGTATTATTCATGATGAAAACCATCTAAGATTGCACAATCTAAAATCTAAAGTGATATTTCTCCTATCTTGTTTGGGAGACCAGTAGCTTTGATATAATCATAACCAAAGTATTTCCTTTCTTTTCCATCAGTAACGAATACAGTTTAATGTAATTTCATAGCCTTGAGGCAGCATTAGAGCTCTCTACTGGAATGCTACATTATCTACTATGAACTAATCGTTATATCACAGTTATAGTGAATGACGTCTTTTTCTTTATAAAACCAAAATTATTTCTATCCCATCTGTCCATAGGTATATGAGGAATTCACAGAAGGCACTCCCTGCCCCCTCTTATCCTAAGTCACATAAGATACAGTCATGTTAGTTACGTAGAAATGAATCACAAACTTAAAATAGATATTGAAACAAAAATATAGCCCATTTCTTCTTCTAGATTTGTTTTTCAACATAGCTTTGAAAAAAATCCTCCTCTTCAATAAATGGAACTCAGTCATGGAAAGGATTCATAAAATGTAAGTGTTGAGAAAGCATCATTTGGAAATTTGTGGTCTATTTATATACAAGATCAAGTTAAATAATCAAAGTGTCTTTTGGCTTTGGAATCTTTTTAAGAATTCCTCTTAAATATTGTTGAAGGTCTATAACACAACCTTGAAACTTCCCTGTTTTGTGTGCCTTAGAAACACGTAGGAAAGTTATTTCTGATGGCTTCCTATGTATTTTGCTGAGAACCTTTGGAAGCAAAGACATGAGAATTTCATTTCCATTACTCAAAATAGCACCATAATTTATTGATTGGAGCAAATTGAGCAATATTTTCAGCAGATCCCCAAAAGATAATCTTACTCATCTTTTTCACACACATTTTATGACTGCCTAGTGCAATACTGGCTTCAGTAGGGTCCTTCTTGATTTAGACCACTAACACCAAGCTCAGTCAGACCCTTTATTTCATATATGGCCCAGAAAATGCCCAGTAGGATGATCGCTAAGTGCAAGCCTGGGAGAAAAAGAAAGCAACAGTTTCTAGTCACCCAAGTTATGATTCTTTAGCAAGCTCAAAAGCCAGGGGAATTTGAAAATTCTCCTTTATAGCATTGCCATGATTCCTGTCAATGTTTCCATTTGCAGAATGATGACTCAACTCTCCCTTTTTGAACCAGCGTATTAAAAGTGTGAATCTGTCCCTCAGGTTCTGTTAGTACTTTTTCTCCTTTGTTATGGGAACCTGCATCCCTGAAGGCAACGAAGGGAAAGTTCTCTGCATAAGGATATGAGAACTGCTGCTTGGCTGACATATAATTGCCCATTGTCTTTCAATGGCTCCGGATTTTTAAAAGCAACCCACCCCAAGACCAGTGGACCTTGAAAGAAGTTTGCTGATTTTGTGTTTCCTGTCGCCACTCTTCGACGCTGCTTTCCCAGTTTTTCATGAGCGATATCCTGTCTCACTAAGGCATGCCTTAACAATAAAACATTTCCTCTTTCTGGTCTTTCACATCAAAAGAAATAACGCCTTAGTAGACATCCAATCTCTGATCAATTTTTTTGCTTTCTTTTTAAATTCATCTCTCTAAACTACATGCAGTGTTGCTACTACATTTGTGGGTTTTTTTTACTTTTGTCAGCTTCTTACATGATGCTTGGTTTTAATTTTGGTCCCTTTCTATCTGTGGAGTTTCATTCCACAGTTTGGTAGTCACCATTCAGGAAATCTCAGAACCTCAAGTTAATGAGTGGGAGCTCTTATCTTAAATCTCCACTTGGTGAATCATATACTGGACATTTTAGATGTTGAGAACCACTTTTGTTGGGTTTTTTTTATTATTATTATTAAAAAAACCCCTACTGAAAAAAAACCAAAACACCTTTAAAATCGGGACATAGACAGGATTCAACCAAATTTGCACAGCCCAAAAACCCAATAGCATGTCTCTGATCTCAAGGATATGCCAATATGATGCAATGCAGCATTAGGCCAAGACACCTGAAGACACTTTCCTGTCTACACCCAGCAGTAAATTCACGTTAGCCCAGTGCTCTCCTGGGGTCAGCATATCCCTTTCTCAGGAAGCTCCCCTGCCCAGGAAGGGAGTCCCTCTCACTTGGACATACCAAAGATAGCTTGCCCATGCATATATCAATCATCTTGGTACAAGGCACTGCTGTACCCAAAACACATCCTTGCGTTGCCAGGCACTGACAAATAGTTTTGCTGTGCATGGCCAGAACTGACCCCAGCCTGACGTGTATGCAGAATGTGTACACCCCTTGTGGAGCTTAACTTCTTGTACCACACCAAAAGGATCTATTCCCTGTCCTCAAAGGTAGCTGTGAACACCACTCTATCCCTTCATGTGCCTGCAGGTGGAAAAGCTGACATCCTTGACCCTTTTTTGCATCACAGCCTACTGTTTGGAGCACTCTGAGGAAATGAGACACCAGGCTGAACCTCTGCAGAGTCTACAGTGCCTATAGACATCAGACACAGGCACACCTTATCCCAGGACCATCTCTCTCAGATCTAGAAAACCAGATATTCTTGTCATGTAACAACAATACTGTGATCTGGGGGTTAATTTTATAGGCAGGTAGAATCTTGCTTGACCACCAGTGGCCAGATGGGACACCGCTCTGAGGCTGTTATCCATCAAATTTTGGAGTGGTGTATTGGCAGAATAACACTAATTTGAAGTTTAATGGAGACACACTGCTGATCTTAATAAAACCGAGTGAGATTATTTAGAAATACCAAATAACTGGAGTTTTCAAGCAATCCAGTATTAGTAAAAGATTGTGATTGTTTTACTTAAGCCACAGAATTTGTCCTATCGCAAGTATTTAAGTCAGGAACAGAGTAGTTAACTAATAATTTTCAAGGTACTTGAATGCATCCAAAGGAAGGCAACAAAGCTGATGACAGGGCTGGAAGCCATGTCCTGTGAGGACTGGCTGAATACTCTCAGTTTGTCTAGTTTGGAGAAAAGGAGGCTGAGGGGCGACCTCATTGCTCTCTACAGCTTCCTGAGAAGGGGAAGTGGAGAAGGAGGTGCTGAGCTCTTCTCCCTGGGATCCAGTGATAGGATGCGTGGGAATGCTTCAAAGCTGCATCAAGGGAGGTTCAGACTGGACATTAGGAAGCATTTCTTTACCGAGAGGGTGGTTAAACCCTGGAACAGACTTCCTAGAGAGGTGGTTGATGCCCCAAGCCTGTCAGTGTTTAAGAGGCATTTGGACAATGCCCTTAATAACATGCTTTAACTTTTGGTCAGCCCTGAAGTGGTCAGGCAGTTGGACTAGATGATTGTTGTAGGTCCCTTCCAACTGAAATATTCTATTCTAGTATTCTGAAAAGGGCAAGAAGACAGTATACTTTGGGATCAACTGTTTATTGGTTTGTTGGGGTTTTTTTTCTTTTAATTTATGTAAACATTACCTTAAGAATTTCAAGCAGCCTTAGATTAAATAGGTTGGATATAAAAAAAAATAATAATGTCAGACTCAGCGGAAGACTGCAATTTCCACCCTTAGTGAGAAACCTGAGACTTTCTGTATATTCCCAAGTATGACAAAAGTGGAATGGGCGGCAAGATTCTTCAGACAGATGTTGACTGTAAGGAACATGACTAAGTGGAAACAACTTGGTAAATGATCATGAAACAGACAAAACAGTGTTAGGACAACAAAGCCACATGCTACAGCTCAGAATTAACTAAAAATAAATTGCGTTCACAGCCCAACAAATTATCAGCAAGACAGATGGCCAAGAAGAGGAAAACCATGATTGTTTCCTCTGGGGCTGGATTTCTGAAAGTAAACACTGAATCTAGTCCTGACTTTGTAACGGAAAATAGAATTCAATAGCGTGGAGGAAACCCTGGAGAATCATACAATGGCAAAGCAGCATTTAAAAGCCAAGCCATATGAGGGAAGGGACCGATGATGGCAATTGTTGTTCTTTAAGTCAGAGCTGAAAGCAGACTGAGCGGAAGTGTGGTCTGCCAGAGAGGCAACAGTCTGGGTGTTGAGAGACTTTGGCTTCCGCTGGCTCTCATGTTTACTTCGGATCTCTGAACCAGACATTGAATCCCCTTGTTTATACAGTGCTTCCCAAGTGATACCTCTGTCTGGGAGGGAGCGATGACCAAGGTTTTCATCACACTCTAAACCAGAAGAGAACTGGCAAACAGTTTTTCAAACACCATCACAAGAAGTTGACATAATGATGTAATAAATAGCTCGAAGAGACCACTCTATGGCGATGGTACAGATCATGGCTATCAAAGAACATGGGACACTTGCCAGTTTCATTTTAAATGCACCGATAACACTTAATGAATTCTATAGTTCCATTAAAAGGCTGCCATTTGGTTTTTCACCAAATTTCCCAGAAAGTCTCTGCTTAAGTTCCCCATGCTTTTACAGTCGACCTTTGACCAAGTTAAGTAAGGGTCTGTCCAAATTAAGAGAACATTTTGTTAGCATAGATGAGATAATTGTTCTGGGAAAGTCTCCAGCCCAAGCAATTTTGAGCATGCCTAATTATATGGATGGAACTGCCCAAATGACTAGTTAGGTCCCTGACTAATTTGAAGAAGTTTCTAGGCCTTCCCATGTAGAAACAAGTTCATCTATGAAAGTTAAGATGCAAACAAATTTTCTTAGGAATAGAGTTTGGACACGTATGGATCCCTAATACTCTGATCCCTGAGCTAAAAAGCTTGCTACAAAATTCAAACGCATGGTGGTACTTTTCCATTTTTTTCCAATGCAAATTCTGATGCTAATAAAGTCCATTTAGCTTTGCTGAGCAATCATTTAGCTCCTTACTAAATTGCTTGCCAAAAGAAGGGATTTGGCCAGAGTACCAGTTGATTAAATTGGCCAAGTACTACCTCACATCTGGGGACAAATTCTGCAGGCTATAAATAGCTCACAAGCAGCTACAGCATAACCTGGTCTTATCCTGCATGCAAAACCTGGGCAAGGAAGAAGCAAAGGAGCTGGATACCTGAACCAAAAGCTCTCCTCTAGCAGGGAGTTTCTCAGCTGAGCAAATCCAACTATTCTCCAGCATCCTCTTCTTTGCAGATAACACAGGGATGAGAAAATACACAGCAATATGACCCTATACCACAGCCACATTCACAATCACATTATTTTAGCAGCAAAAGAGTTTTGTCCCATCAGCACTAACAATTACACCAGGATGGTACAGCCGCAGCACAGCCACAGCCAACTTTAGCACCAAGATCCATTGCTGACAAGATGGAGCAACAGCCTGGATCAGAGAAGGAGTAAGTGGGGCAGGACTGTCCAGCCACACAGCCACCACCATATCACACAACCAGGACCAGACGTACTGAACTACACTGAGAAAAGGGGTGGGTCAGCCCTTCTGGTGCGAGCTAAAATCCTCATGAGGATAGTCACTGACAGTACCCATTGTGCCTGCTTTGTGCAAGTTTCAGACACCTCCGACCCTCAATGGCATAAGTACATAATGAAAATGAAAAATAAATTACTAGCTGTTTGGTTTCTCTATTAGAAATTATACTTAAAGGAATTTATGAAAAAGAATGTCACTTGCAGTGCTATTCACAGCTAAACATAACTTACTCCAAATCCTATAGACAGGAAGTTATTAGGTTAGCACTGCCTTTTTCTCACATGCAGAGGATAACCTACAATTCGCCTCCCTATGGAGGTGAGGAGGAGGCCATCCTCTCCCTGGTGTTTTGCTGCCGTGTCCAAACTGCTACTGCATAGCATCACTGGCAGATGGTCACACTGCCGCATCTGCCCCATCACACTGACCAGAATATCACCCCACCTGCTTTAGGTCTCATCCCTGTGCGTGCCAGAGAGAGTGACAAACGCTCCTTTCCTGCTACAATACCTCTTTTTCCAGAGCAACTGCCCTGGGGCCATGTCAGAATTTGAGGAGATGGGAGGTGGGGTCAATTGTTTCCTCTGCTCCTTATGTGGTGCGACTTAACCAAGTACCAATATTTCCTGTCATCACGGAGAGCTCTGGACTGCATCGTGCTAAAAGAAACCTTGAGTGTTCGCTTCAGTGATAAATAATGTTCAGAATACTTGAAAATATGAGCTGGTGAAATATTAAAACTCATGAAAATACAAGGCCACTTTGAGGGAAACAAAGTGTACACTTCCTTATAGTTACCAGAAATACCTCAAGGCTCCTCAGGTCCTGGATGAGGCGAGGGGAAGCGCATACGTTTCTCACAAATGTACATTCCTTGGTTCACTGTGAGGTGAAACACCCTTCCTGCCGAGCTGTTTGCAGCAGTAGTTGGAATTTATCCCATGCTCTTAATCTGACCATAAATAACGGCATTACATTTGTCTCTCTCATCTCTGAATGTTGTTTATACTCAGCTGGCTGTAGAGGAGGCTGGCTAGTCCATCTGGATTTCTTCCCCTGCTGCTTTCCAGGCTAATTAATTCTGTCCTGTTTACTGGTACCACTATGCACCACCAGAAACAGGGAGTTGTGGTGGTTCACATCGGTTGGTTTGAATTTGGGGCGGGGGGATAAAGAAAAGTTTTGGTTAAAACCAGTATGGTTTGGTTAAAACCAGTACCAGCATGCCAGTACTTTCTAAAGAGTTATAAAATTGGCAGTGGCTACCAAGAGGAGTCAGCACCACTTCTCTGTGAATACAGCAAGGCCAGTGTAGCAGGAAAACGCACCCATGGCATTAACAATATGCAGGAAACTGAAGACAGCTCAGATCATGTCTGGGCACTTCAGACCAGGTGTTCAAAGCTCTCAGCAATTCCAACAGAAATATTTTCATCTAAATGTTTGAAAGGCCTTTGCATCCAGCAAGCTGAGCTGTTGTAAAAACCCGGCCGCTTGTCTTGGATCACTTGGCAGAAGCACGCAAGGGCCTTTTCTAATGGGAAGCCTGTATGATACCTGCATATATACAAACACGTGCCAGGAATTGCTGCAAACACAGAAATTATGATACTTCTGAGCTTTATTTCGAGCTTTGTAAATAGAAACAGAAGTCACAGTGTGAATCATCATATTAGGTTAAAAACCTGGTCCCACATGCCAGTGGCTGCTACAAGGCATGCCTGCCTTTACTTACTTTTATAGCAAAGCTGTCCTGTGAAATACTTTTCTTGGCTAGAGGCTATGAAGTACTAACTGTCATTTTCTAAGCAAGAGGAAGCAGGATAGTGGACTCGTTACTCTCCTAATTTCCTAGGAGAAATTCCCAGGCAAAGAGCTCTCTGTCCAGTGTTAGTGAGAATGGCCAGATTTCTGGGTAATTTTATATGTCAGAAACTAGTCCTAGCACAGTTTATACATACTCAAGGACTGTCACAAAGAGTACTATAGGCTAATTCATCCCAACAGCCTGAAACAGACTGCCATGATACCTCCAGAGCGTCCAGGCACATCTGTGGGGATTTCTCCATACAGTGACACTGAAGCATCTGAGACCTACCAACCTGCGAGGCAGAAGGTGGTTAATCTGGCTACAAGCTTCCAATAAGTGGAAGCAGGCACAGCCTCTGCCGTGCCTTGCTGCCTATGGTCTCCATCAGGAGTTCTGCTGCTACTGGAGTTTCTCGAGCAGATAATTACTAGCATTTTAATTAAACAAGGGTCTGCCTGTTCCAGTTGAATACAGGAGAAACTGTTTGTCCAAAGAAGCTCATCTAAGATGTTTTCAAGGATTGATACACCTGCTAAAATGGCAGACACTCAACATGCCTACACAGGCTTTCACTATTTCAATATTTGTAATTTAATAACACACACCAGTTTTGGCTTAGAAAAGTTATTTGGAAGGAGAGGGGAGTAGAAAGCAAGGATGGCTTTTGTATCATCTCAGTAAAACAAAAAAAAAATCCATGTCATTAAAATCAGCTGACCATTTGGTTCAGCTTTTAACTTCAGAAAGACTTTGAACACATATTTATAGATGGAGGACTGGGCAGATTTCTGATGTACTTCAGACGTAACCTATTCCTTTAACTGTTCACTTTTTGCAACAAAAGCTACAACATGAAGACTTTCATTTAACATGAAAACAAAATGAATAAGGCACATGAAGTCATAAAGCAAATGCAGTCTGACCTTTATTTAGGAAAAAAAAAGAGCGCCAGTAATCCTTAGCTTCACAAGTCACGCGGAAGTCTTCGTCTCTCGCTCTCATCTCAGAGCAGAAAAGCCAGCAAACACCACACTGAACACAGCAAGAAGCACCGCTGCATGAAAACAGCTGGAAGCTGATTTTCCAGACTTGAATTTGCACATGGAAATGCAGTTCTCAGCTCTCCTCAGCATCCCGAAAGTAGAATCCTGAAATCCAGGTCACATTTCATAAAGAGGTAGACACCTGTCATCCCCAGGTTTGTTAGAAATCAGAACTTTTACACATGATTAAAACTGCCAATATTTTTCTGGTCTCCAGGTTCCCTGAGAAAATACAAACAGATCAATTAAGAAGGAAACCCCTTTGGAATTTTAAACTTTTAGGAATAAAATCTTTTCTCTTTAATATTTGTTTCCCTCCTTATATTGGAACTAAAAGTCATATTGGGGTTATTGGAGCATAGAGGAGATGATACACAAAATGAGAGGAGACTGCCATTCGATCTCACTGACCTTTGGATCCTGAGCAGGCAGGACAACCCCCACCTCCTTACAGTCATCATTTAACTGCTCCATATCACCAGGAGGAGGTAGAACATGAGCCATGAACAGCTCTTCTTCCCCTGTGACCATACGTAACGCTCTGCTTCACAAGTATATGTACTTCACGTACATTATGAGGTTAAAATTATTTGAGAGATGAACAACAAATAGACCCCTATTTTTCTCCCCCACACGAACACACACTCTCTCTTGCTTTTTCCCCTGCACACACTTTTCATGACTATTAACCATAAATATTTAATATTCACAGAGTGCTATAGAAAAATCTTTTCATGAGGTTGATACCCATCTCTTAAATGCCATTGAAGTTTCATTCTGAAAAATAAATTTGATTTAGAGCTGTGCATTTTCTCAACAACTATCTTTAACAAGCTCTCACCACTGAACAGATCTGCTTATTAAAAGTTATCGTTCTCTGCACAAGTTATATTTTCTGTACAGTATTAAAGAACAGGGATGGGTATAGACTTTCCATTATTCACTGAAAAAGCAACAGTGACTTAAAAGCAAACACACAAAACGTTTATGGAAAATACCCCCAAGTCCTAGCATGCCAGTGGGTTTGAAGGCTTCAGCACTTTTCTTATCACAGTCACAAAGACTTGCCTTAGCCTTCAGCAGAGCAGGGAACTGGGAGTCCAAGATTAATACCCTGACAGCTGGAGTGGTTTCCCTCCTCCTAAAATGTCTCAGGACAGCATACACATCACCAAAGGTACAAGCAAGACACTCACAGACAGAATATGTGAGTACTCAGACTGTTTGACCTGTTACATTCTCCCTTCCACATCTTGCCAGCCACCAGAGCAGCGATGCCCCTGCAGAGGGCAAGATCCTGATCAGCGCAGGGCAAGACTCTTGCCTGCACAGACCACCAACTAGCAGAACCAGGGATTGCACAAGAGTCTGTTGTATTCAAGGCTGTGGAAGGCATTTATACCTGTGCCTAGGTTCAGAAAGACAGAAGTATCCTTCATGTGCTTTATACTGCTTCCAAACATCTTTATTACTACAGCTTTTATAGCCAGCTGCCATAATTGCATACTGGCAGAAGGCAGCAGGTAATCAGGGAGGCTCTGTGAGGGGAATCACGCATCATTGTTTGAAATGTCAGATTTTAAATGCTTCTAATTTTCCTTCTCTATGCCCCTGCTGGAAGACATCCCCTCCTTGTCCCCCAGCTACAGACCCCTTTGAGCTATTTAAATTGTCAAAATAGGACAGGTGCCTACAAAGGAAACGGTGTATCAGAAGAGGGGTACGGAAGAAGAGACAAAAGGCAAGAGTGGGAGCTAGGAAGGATGGAGTTACAGCAGCAGAAGTATCACAAAGATGAGGAAGGGAGCACAGAACTAGAGGTCATGGGATGTGAACAGATTAGAAAAGGAGTAGAGTACAGGCAAGAAAATCAAGGCTGGCAGGAAAAGGAAGGGAAGCAGCCTCTTTGTATTACAAACTTTTATGCATTAATTTTTCCCCTTGATTTTTGCCCTGGGCATCAAGCAACACAACAGAAGACACAAATAAGCTGGTTAGTAGTTCTGGTTTTGACTGAGTGTCTCTGCTATTATTCTCTTTTTCTTCCCTTTCCTCCCCCAGTGGGCTATGTGGTTAAATGCTGACAAACAGTCCTGCCAAGGCCAACTTCATCTTCACATCAGCCTTCTGCTTCATTGCCTTTTAGCATTCTTACCCCTCCAGAAGTATCACCTCACCAGCCCTTGAAGACTGAAGTTCCCAAGGTGTCGTCTTTCCTTTGCTCAGCTGACATTCAGTCAAAACCCCTCAAGTTGTTACAGTTGATGCTTATTTGGCAAGAGATTAGAATAGAAATCCTACCACTTTAATAGAGGTTTCTTTGCTGCAGTGACTGACGGTCATTGCAGCTGCTTAACACTTACAATGTTTTATGGGCTTCAGGCACTGTAAAGTCCATAGAAAACAGTCTGGGTTTGTTTCTCCTTTAGAAACAAACATACATAATGTTATTTTCTCCTGGGTTTTTGGATGGTGCTGAGAAGTGAGATAAAAGACAAAGCAAGATTCTAGCAGCTGAATACAATAAAATTTCTAAGCTTAGGACTCTTTTTTGTAACCAATGCTATTGTCTAAAGCATATGGATATTGAGATCAACACACTGTTACAGTAACACTACTTCATATAATAGTACTACAAAACAACGATACTTTGCTCGGTGAAAAGGACTCCAGGGCTTTCAAAGGCTGAGCGGGGTTGTCTCTTCCTTCACCTCCATTAGCACCCTGTGCCTCTACGCATCTGTTTAGCAGGAGTATGGACAGAAAAGGGAGACTTATCCTGAAAAATTCCACTGCAAGGTCTGAGTATGACAGAGTTTATTATCAAGGTCCTCCTGCCCTCAGCACTTTCCTCAGACTCAGGTACTCAGCCTGAAGAGCACCACTCTCCCATACCCGTTCCTCACTGGCAGCTGAGGCCACCACAGAGGTGATGTTCTGCTTTAACCATGCTATCCCCAGAGAAGGGAACATCATGCTGGGCCAGGTGTCACACGACAGAGTATGAGATTAGTATGAACAATATCATAGATAGAGCTGTAGCATCTACCTGATTCTGTTTGCTGTGGTTAGATAAGCAGTCCCACAGGGACAGCAGTATAATATCCAACATTAGTTGTGACGCTAGGTTTCAAACCAGCCTGTTACTTCCCCTTGACAATGCTTCTTTGTCTCTGTCATGCTGTCTTGCAACAGTGGACTAATAATTTATTTTTTTTTTTAACCTCAATCCTACATAGGTTTGGTGTTCAGAGCTCAGAACACTTCCATAATATCATCACCAACATTAATGGGGGTTTTGCTATAAGTGTGGGTTAAGTTTGGCCCTTACATTTCCTAGCTACAAAAGCTTTTAATATATTTTGTGACACTTATGATACACTGTTGAAAATCTTCAGGTTGACACATCTATGCAGCTGTGCTGCAGATGTACGCATGGAAACTTAAAAGTTTAATCAAGGTCATCATTCCCCTCCTAAAACAACAGCACAAAGCCCCAGCAATGAAACTTTAACCTGTGGCCAATGGGGATTTTGAGATATGCATCATAAAAAGGACTTCAATCTCCTGAGGAAAGGCAGAGGACAGCTTCATAGCAAAATTCAGAATTTCAATTTCATTTGCTGAATTTATTTTCCATTAAGACAGAGAAAATTTTTTGTGTATTGCTTTTAAAATATACTTGCGAATATGGAAGAGATACTAGATAGCGTTAAGCTTTTTTCCAGAGCATTCTAGATGCGTTTTCAGTGACCATTTGCTTGGTCATCTGTTATTAAAATAAGAACTTCTGCTTAACCTTTAAATTTCATCAGTGTGGAACAGTTTGTTACTGGCATATGCCATCATAGTCCTTCCTCACTAAATACCATCTCTCTCCCTTTCTTTATGTGGTGATTACCTTCAACTGTCTTTAGTGCTAATGAATCGTTTTCCAAGCAAGATGGAACACTGCGGTCAAACTTGTTACAACAAATCACTAACTCGGTGGAATCATCATTGAATCCTCCATGTGGCTTCCCGCATGGCCCCTTCTCTTTTGCTAGAAGTGGTTGACAAACTCTCATGGAAGAACGTCACTGCAGTGGGACTTTCCAAGAAAATTTTGCCAAAATTTTTGAGTGACAAAAAGTTTTAAAGAAATTAATAGTCAGCAACTGTTCCATCCCACAAACATGCACACCCTATTTCTTACTCCCATTTAAAGTCTTTTCCATCTTTCTACAAGTTACTGTATGGCAAAGCTGTGGACATTTTTTCCAACTCCATTCCAATTTTTTCCAAAGATGGAAAAGCACTGGAAAATTAGTAGATTAGGGTAAAGAGGTGGCTTGCCACACATTTGATTTTACTGGACTGTAGCCCTACAGGTTTAATGGGTTCCACTGACCTCTGGGAAACCACAGTGTTGCGATTTACAGTGGCAAGTCAGCAGTCAGGTATGAGCTTTATATGCCAGCATAGTTGCCAAAGACCTCTTAATGTGAAACCACAATTTGAAACAAAGAAAAACAAAGGAATGAAAAATATGGGAAACCAGACAAGAGGATTGTCGTCTTTGCAAACAGTCTTACAACAGTAAGCTGGAAAAGTCTCGTCAGTTCTGTGCAATAGAAACATGCAAAAGCAGAGAAACAAGTGGGATATATTCTTTAATGGCATTCAGTGAACTGAAATGAAATTAATTGCAATGTGGTCTGCTCCTTTATCTCCTAGAACTATAGTGTGCCAAGACACACAGTCTTTGGGAATAATAATTAAACAACAACACTTTAAAGAGTGATCAATATGCTCCTTAGCAGCTGTTCTTCAATGCAATGGAGAATCTTCACCCAGTATGGAAAGGACTGCAGAATCTGACATATTGCAGAAATTGAGTTTACCAGTTGCTTTACATTTTTCTCTGGTGCTGCTGATGTGTGTGATGTTTCTCCTAGGACTAGAGTCATACCGTCTTTATTGCCACGTAAACCCACTGTACCGCTAGGTCAGTCCTCACTTTTTTAGCGTCACTTCTGCTATGAAAAAACTCAAGCCCGATGTACAGGAGGAAAGTGATACATTTCAAAGCAAGCGGAAGGTTTGTCTGTCCCTCACAGGGACACACACAGCCCTCATCTGTACTCACAGACATACAACTGGACTCCAGTTGAAGTTTGCGGCCTTATTTCTGTCCCTCAGAAGACAGACCCACACAGCACACACTATTGAAGGAGAACTTGGTCTGCAGCATCCCTTCTTATTCACCACTGATCAGACCAAGACCAACTCCAGACACAGACAAAGTAGGCAGTTGCCTAAGGCAGCATAGCAGCGATACCTCTGATGTGCATTTGCCTCCAGCTGAATTGCGAAAAGGCTAGATGTTGCTTTTAGCAACTGAAAGCTCCAGGAGTGTAAGCAGAAGGATGCTGTTAGCAGACCCAGCTACTCTGTAAAATCACCATCTGCCAACATCTCCTGCCCCGACCATAGTCTTTGGCATAGTGAAATTCAGTTCTGCATACACTGCTGAGACTGTTCGGGGGTCCGGTGCTCTCTGAGACAGATGCTAACCTGGGGAGAATTATGCCCAAGCATCCGATGGCAGGACCTGATCAGCAATGCCTGCTATAAACACCAGTGTTTGCTGTGGAGCTGAAGAACAGTGTTACTAGATGAGAAGTGTAAAAAAAAATCCCTGAAAATTCCAGCATTAGGGCATGATTTCTAGTCTTGCTGCAGAAACAACCCAGGAAGAAGAGAAGGAATTCAGCTTCAGTAATGAAAACGTCTGTTTTAAGAAAACAAAACAAAACAAAACAATAAAATGTTTTGTTGTTTGGAGGGGGATGTGGGGTGGAGGCAACAGTAAAGTTACTGTTCGATCTCTTTCACCTTGCGTCAGTTACCACCTTGTTTCTGGCTTCTCTGCAGTTCAGAGAAGCAGCACTCCCTGCCCAGACTTAAAGTAGCAGCTAGCTGGGCTGTTAGCATCCGGGGGTGCCTGAGTTTGCAGAGAAACAGAACCCAGAAAGTTTGCAAAAGATGCTTTCTTCAAATCTGGCTGTGCATCATAATTTCTTCATGTGTGAGATAGAGACAATACTTTACCACCTCACACATAAGTGAGGAGGTTAAATGAAATGTGTTTACATAGCTCCCTGGAGTGGAAGGTGAGAGACTGCATACAAATTAAAATATTATATAGCATTTTTTATTATTTCTATGTTGTATTAATTCCTTTTATGCATATTTCAAAACCAGTTCCTTAAAGTACACCAAGATAATAAAAGAAATGCCACCTCATCCTGTCCTACAGTTTCTAGAGTCTGCTGTTTGTTGCTGTGAAGCTTTTTTTCCTTCCTTGTTACTGAGAATTTTTTTGTTTGGATATTTGCCTTAAGTCAAGATGAAGCATTTGGCCATGACTGCTGCTTATTCCTCAGTTGCTGCAATCCTTATTTTTCCCTTGTGGTACAGAAACCTGTCACATTTTAATACAAGGACAGTGGGAGCAGTAAAAAACAAGCGAAAGCAGACGAATTCTCTACAGGAAGGAGACCACTGATCAGGAATGACAGACGCAGACAGGGAATGGCCAAGAGGCTGAAAATTCACTGAATTAAACACTGAGCAGCAGTCCTCAGCCTCTTTTCAATCTCACACATCAGATGCTCAACTGTTTTCAGTGCCCGCATCTAGGGTCTTACCATGTAGCCACCAGCAGGGACAAACT
>NW_008824653.1:387333-390696 GCF_000699105.1 Pygoscelis adeliae
CTCTTTCCCCAGCCCCCAATCCTCAACATATTTCTGAACCATTTCTGATTTTGCCACACACGGAGAAAATAAGAAATTATGAAAGGAATATCACAGTCCACAGGGTACCCATTTCTTGGGAAGTAGAGCCCTCAGTGTCAATTGCCCTGTACTCAACAGGTATCTGCAGAGCACACCCAGTGTAAGAGCTACTCCAACACACCTTCAGCAGTAACTGAAGTGGTTTGCTTTGTAACTCACAGTTCACCCTGCTCAGGACTTTCTAGCCTGACTGATATCCAGTTCCACACACATCAGAACCTAATGTGCAAATTTGTCTGGTTTCAAGCTCCAATATCAAAGTAAGCTGGATAACCACCAAGGACAGAAGTTGGTTGTCATTAGTGGAAGACGGGTCTGGTTTATATTGATGAAACACCCATTCTTCTCTCAGGAGACATTTCAGGTTAGATGATCTGATGCTGTCCACTGCTGACCTGGTTATCAGCTGGGAACCTGGTATGGAGCAGAGCACTTGCTAATCCAAAGCTTACACAGTCACAATCAGCAAAAGTAGCTCCTGCCCTGAGGTTGCACAGGACATCGGTGGGATGAACACAGATCCTGGAGCAGTCCTTTTCCAGCACCCAGCCATGTGCAACTTAGGAGTTAAAAATTCTCAGACATTGATGTTTCAGTCCTAAGGAGCATGAAGCTAAATATTATCTTGACTGCAGCTAAAAGACTCCAGGTTAGGCAGCTGCCATTCCTATATGCAAGCAACAAGACATACATGATTAAGAAAAGTTTTGACAAGTGGGGACAGGGTGCTTTCTGTGCACTGCCTTCACTTTATCACAGCTTCCCTTTCCTGGTCCTTCAAGTCTTCTAATCCTCCAGTCTCATCAACATTGCTCCACATGGGAGCAGCACATCCATCAATTTAAATTGTTTTGAACAAAACTGCCTTGTCCCAACACTAAACACTTAACACAGCACCTCCCAGAATTCTACTAAAGATCTGTATGGCTGAAGAGCATTTTTCATCTTCCCATTTTTCATGCCTTTGGGGACATCTCTCCAAAACCAGATGTAAGCATTTCATCAAGCCCTATTAAACAGCCTGAAAAAATCCCACATCAAGATTTCCTTCTGAACCACAAATTTATACTGTTTGTATAGCCATTCGGTGGAGCTTTATAGATACTGGGACTCTCACTCCCGGTACTCATGATGGACCATGTCCACAGGTGGGCCAATTCCATGCAAGCTCTTCTCTGTGCTGTGAACACTACCAAGTTCATCTTATAAATCCTGATTAAGCTCATGTGTGTGTACATGTATGCAAGTACACTCTCGAAGGCCTGGCAGTCTGTGTGTGTGTGCACACATATTGGGGCAGGGGCTGCTGACCTGGAGAAGGGCACAGGCTTCTGGAGTCTGTGCTCGTGATACAAGGCAGAGCACCCACACTACCATCCCCTGTGCCTGAACCTAGCCTGCTAAGAGGCAAGAGACAGTCATGACACAGGTCATGATGACTTCACAGGCTTTTAACTGGTAGTTGAGCTACTATGATATGAAATTTTGGAAACCCAATTGTGGCTTTTTTGGTTTAGGGTTTGGTTTGGTTTATATTTTTAATGGGATTTAATGTGTCCCAGAAAAAGCTACAGGGTTTTCAGAATAAATAAGGTCTGGTGAAAAAGAAACAAACAAACAAACAAAAACCCCACTGAACTTGCACATAGTTTGTGGGTGAAACATATGCTGCTGTTGCCTCAAGAGCAGCCTTACTCATTAATTTTCAGACAGTGATAAAATTGAGACATGAAGGGATTTCCAATGTTTAGAAATATCCCAATTCTTTTGCCAAAACAAGGACAAAAATGATGGAACAAAATGTCTAGCATATGTAATAAGACTTAACTTTGCCAAGATCCATTATTTGACAAGAAAATCCTGACAAGAAGATTAGCAAGACATATATCAAGCTTTCCTTAAGAAAAGTAATGAAGATCTTTGTTTGCATCAGAACTGGGCATTGGAATTTGGATATGAACTGGACCATTTCCAGAATGTGAGGGAACACACCGCTCTAGTGCTTGCTTCATCTCACCAGACATGACTTGCTGTGAATCAGAAGTCACAATCCAAGCTTCAGGCCGCTTCCAATCAATAATTTGTTGAAGCAGACTAATAAGATAGTTAGCATTCCTGGATTTATGGTGAGAGTTATGCATTATTATGAGCAGTATTATCATCACTGCTAGACATTACTTTCTTCATTTGGTTACCATGCCAGTAAATGATGTCTGCTGATAATTTAATGTAGCCTTGTAGTTCATCACAAGAATTTCTTCTAGTGTATATAAATGCAAACCAAAACCAGGAACAAAGTAAGAGAGACACATAGAAAAGGCACGTTCAAGACTGTATCACATTAAATCATTAGCAATATGACCAGCAATACTAGCAATATATGTATATGCGATGTATATATGTACATATGTATTTTACACAGTTAACAGAGGCAGTAGTCAAATGATAGGATAATATGTTTATATTTGGGCATCAGAAGAAATAATATGATATCCAGAAATTCTAGGATTTCAATTACCTTCTTTGACTGTAATTCCCAAAGGCTCCTGTTCTACAGACCAAGACACTCACTCAACTCCACTCATTGAACTCCTCTGAAACACCCCGAAGGTGTGCTCTAAGCACAGCTATTCTTCTCTAAGAGCTTTTGTCTTCTGTCTTTACACTGCATCAAGCCCAAGACCCTGGTTTTTACCTTTCAGGACATTTTACCTAGTCTGCCCCAGTTTCCTTAAAACCATTAAACCTTAAACCTATTTCTTCTACCTCACCATTTACTGTAAACATTCTGGACAACAAATAGAGCCTGCTAGAAGTTAACCTGTTTATCTGGATTGCATAAATCACAGAATTATAGACAAAATCAGGTTCAAAGTCACCTCTAGAGATCATCTAACTCTACCATATTGCTCAGGGCCTTGTCCAGCTTAGTTTTTGAATTTATCATCATCATCATTAGCTCCTGGACAAACTCAAGCACAAAAAGGAAGCCTACAGAGGGTGGAAGCAAGGACGGGTAGGCTGGGAAGAATGCAGAGAAATTGTCCGAGCAGCCAGGGATCAGGTTAGGAAAGCTAAAGCCCTGACAGAATTAAATCTGGCCAGGGACATCAAGGGCAACAAGAAAATATTCTATAGGTACGTCAGGGATAAAAGGAAGATGAGGGAAAACGTGGGCCTTCTCCGGAACAAAATGGGAGACCTGGTTACCTGGGATATGGAGAAGGCTGAGGTACTCAATGACTTTTTTGCCTCGGTCTTCACTGGCAAGTGCTCGAGCCT
>NW_008824653.1:392745-394941 GCF_000699105.1 Pygoscelis adeliae
CCCATCCCTGGAAACATTCCAGGTCAGGTTGGATGAGGCTCTGAGCAACCTGATCGAGTTGAAGCTGTCCCTGCCCACGGCAGGGGTGTTGGACTAGATGACCTTTAGAGGTCCCTTCCAACCCAAAGTAGTCTATGATTCTATGATTCTATGATCATCATGTGCTCCAGCCCTCTAACCAACTTATTGGCCTTCCACTGAACTCTCTCAAGTTTGTCAATGTCTTCCTCATACTGTGGGGCCCAAAACTGGACACAACACACCAGATGCAGCTTTGCAAGTGCTGGAATATAGAGAACACTCAGGTCCCTTCATCTGGCGATTGTGCTGCATACACCCCAATTCTGCTTTGTCACATCCTCTCTTTCTGGTCTCTCCCAATTTTTTAGTACAATCATTTGAGACTTGGTGTTGTACAGGAAAGGTTTATTAAAAAAAATAAATAACCATACAATAAAAGGTGTATAAATAAGAATCCTATCTGATCTGGGCCCCAAAGACAAGAAGAGATGGATGCTAAAAATAAAAATATCATAAATTTGAATAAGCTGACTGACCTTGAAGTTAATGAAAGCAGGTGAAGTTAATATAGAAATATTTCCCTTAGACTGTGGACTAGAGATCACCCTCCTATTAACAGGGTAGGGGTTACTATTATTATTACATTCTAATTGGAGAAAACTGGCAACAACAAAAAAAAAACAACCATAAAGCAGAGGACAATAAGACTTTAAATCCATTCAGTATACTTTCAGGTCTCTCAAGAGGCATCCTGTGCCTGAAGAAATTAAATTTTCCTTCAGAACTGCAAAGTACCTCCAGCCCTTCCATGGCATTCGAGTGCCATGCAGACTTGATTGTTCCATAAATAAATACTCTGAGGGAAGGAGTAGAAAAGCAAAGTGAATACAGGAACCTAAATACCTCCCGAGACCTTTTGTTCAGTCTCCTGCTGCCACTAGTAGATCTATCATATAATAATTTTCTTAAAACAGACACAAGAGCTAGATAGATACGGTCCCCACATAAGAAAGCTAATATGAGAAGAAATTAGTATAGCCATCAGTGACATTTATTATGTTACCAGTAACATTTATTATATGAACTAAAGCCCGATTCTATTCGGGCCCTTTGTTTTCACAGGGATCTGAACTCTTTCTTCTTCTTGATCTGTGCTTTGAAGGCTTCAGCCTTTGCCTATCCATCACCCTAGAGCCGGCTGGTACTGGAGACAAAAATACCTTTTGTCTTGTGCATGTCACTTCTCTTTATCTTATGGGATTTTGGATCACCTTGCTCAGCCCAAGGCAAGGATGTAAATAAAGGTAGGGGAGTAAGGAAAAATAGAAACCAAGCTGTCAGAGAAGGCTTATTTCCATCTAGCAACGTATAGCCACTGTATAACCTCCAGAAAAATTGGATAACTTACCCATATTTTCATATTTGTATATAGTAATGGGAACAGAGATCCAATGATAGTGTCAGGCAACCTCAGACTTGCACAGCAGAGGAAAAGATGTGTTCACTGGTTTGAAAATGACTGTGTTACTGATTTAGGTGTACAAGTAACCCTCTTGACTCTGATGTAACTGCTTGTGTGAGAAAAGCAAGGAAGTGTCTTCCTTGCTTTTCCAGGGCTCAGGAGCAAAGAGTAGGTCACTCTCCAGATGCTTCCCAAGAAACGAGGTTTATTTTTACTACTGCTATTAATTTCCCTAGTTATATTAAGTGGTACATAAAAAAGATCACAGATAGTTTTAATTTATTAAAATAAAGTATATTCAGCTGCTATTTATTTATTCATCTTCCTTAGGCAGTACTAAAATAACTGAAAAAATAGTACATTAAATTATCACTTGTTCTGAAATCTCATTTGTTTTAGTCAGGGCATTTATTTATCTTAGTCACTAAGGAGCAAGTGTTTCTAGGTCTTGTGGTTGTCCAAATGGAAGCAAGAGGCTTCTAGGAACTTACAGAACTGCGAGGCAGTTGCCTTAACAACTGCCTGTTAAGCCACTCTCACTAAAATAAGATCAATCTTTTAAAAGCAATGATTAAGAGGCCGCTAAAAATTAGCATAAACCATGAGCTGCTTTACCCCAAATAGGATGTACCCTTGTACATTCAGAGGCAGCACATGGATACAGGAACCCTTGCCCAACGTTCTTGTCTGTATTGACTGCAGAAATGTGTTTA
>NW_008824653.1:394962-396847 GCF_000699105.1 Pygoscelis adeliae
TTATTTTAAGTTTTCACAGTGAGCAGAGGAATTGACTGGGATTAACACTCCAACTGCCAATCCAGGAGATAGGCTAAGTGTAATTGCATGATTGCCCCAAAACATGGGGACTTGGCACAATTGTTTTGTTCTCATTTTGTTATGGTCTTCAAGAGGGAAGACAACTCCTCAGCCAAACACTTTTCATGGGTAAGTTCACAGCATGCAACTATTTGCCCAAGAAATTTTTATTTGCAAGATCCAGGCTTTTCTGAAGTTATGTCCATTGCTGCACAGTGGACCATTTCCAAACAGAACTTCCAACAAGGTCAAACTTTTCCATAAGCACTGTGTTCCCTGTGCAGGGTTCAAATGTGAAGGGACAATAACACCTTATTCACTTCCTCTCTGCACATTAAAGACTATATTCCACCACCCCACCAAGGACACAGTTTCCTTATTTGCTGTTCTATGTAAGAAGTCAAGAAAAAAAAAGGCTGCATCCTAGAAACATGCACTTCTACCCATAACCAAAGGTCAGAGCTGATGTGCTTTCTACCAGCCCAGGAACATTGCATTATACCTTAGGGATCCATTTGCCATTACTCCTGTGATACATCTCAAATCCAATGCTCTCTGCTAATGTACTAACATTTCCATTACAGTGGTTTGTGGTTTCATGTTTCAGAACTTAAGGCAGATGGTCTGAAACCCTTTCCAGGTGACCTCAGTGAGCTAAACCTTCATATTCCTCAAAGCCTTGTGCTCAACAACAGAAGTGAAGTTTTGCAGTAGATCTTCCTATCTGATAAAAGGAATTCCTGATATTTTTGATGCAAACGTACATGACAGACTGTGAGTTGCAAGTCAGCTTTCCAAGCCTCAGAACACATCAGTGGATACTTGTACATGGAGAGAATGAATTGGCTCTCCCACCTACCTTCTAGATCTCCCCAGGTGAGCCACTAGCCCCCTGGAGGATGACCAACCAGTGTACTAGATGGTGCTGTTAGCTATATCAGGATCATTTAAATTAACAATGACTTAAAACCTGCCAGGAACTAAAACAAAATAACAACCCTTTATTTTAATCAAGTCCTGCATCTTTCCACCATGTGAACACGTCTGTAAAGGTACTGGATGAACAGGAAAATTATGAAAATCCTGTGGCAATATTTCATATTGTTAGTAACGTGAGTAGCCCATATACCCACTACTCTGATCAAGTCAGCAACAATAACGGCCATCTCCTAGTAATGCCTGGACATGACAAGGATGCCCAGTACATTCAGAGTGACCATCCTCATATGCTGCTTGGAATTAATGCTTCACAGAGAACTTTCTACATTCTTTTGCATAAACTGAGCTTGTTTTGCTGATAACATTGGTCATATACTGCAAAGAAAGCCCTAATATCAAAGGATCTATAGGCTGTTTTCCTACCCTTCTCTTTCCTCCAGCCTTTCAGAGTTTATTGAATGTTGGAGCCTACGCAAGTGACAGGTATCTGATAGCAAGAAAGAGTTAAGATTATAAAGTCAACCAAACAACCACAACTCTCCTAGTCCATATTCCTGCCACAAGGTAGGAGGAATCAATACAAGAAGGTCAGTAAGCAGCTGTAGAAAGGCGATGCACAGTAACCCTTGGTAAACCAAATCCTGCACTTTATGCCTGACCTGTGAGAACTCCAGAACTTGCTGATATTACCAAAAAGCCTGCTTACCACCACATAAATACATGGTACATTTCCACTTCTATTCCATTTGCTTTAAAAAAAAAAAAAAAAAAAAAAAAAAAAAAAAAAAAAAAAAAAAAAAAAAAAACCAATATGAAAAGTCCCAGTATTGAATGACATTTAAGTAGTTAGTGGGGTTAGACAAGCAACCTAGGGATGTGGAAGGGC
>NW_008824653.1:396943-398088 GCF_000699105.1 Pygoscelis adeliae
ACCAAAAAAAAACAGCCAATATGTTGAAAGATTTTACCTTGTAATCCTGGGATATATATACTTTACTGACAGTTTATACCCAATAATTAGAAAATATAGTCCTTTTAGCCTTTAAAAGTAATTCTCAGCCCAAAACAAAACCTCAAAAAGAAGATAAGTAAATGCTGTTTGAGGGTATGACCTATTTGGATGTCAGGTCATCCTACCTACTTAAAGTAAGGTTATCTTCAGTGTTCCTATAGAGTTGTGTTCTGCACAGCAATGAACACTACTACTTTTACCATTTCACTGAAAGGCAGAGCCAGACACAGTGATGGCAATTATCCAAGCTTCAACTTTAAGCAACTGAAGTAGCCTTGAGTTCTGGTGATGATCTAGCACATGCAGTTGTCGCATTTTTGCTTCCACCGCGTACAGACAGCATCTTATCTGAAGGGTTGATTGCAGCCCTAATGAAACTTTAATTTACAGGCTTTTTCACTGTAGATCATTCCATCTCAATTACTTATCATCCAGTTATTTACTCTACTAAATTCATTGGTTTGAAACATGGAGGATAAACTTAAGCAGCCATATATTCACTACTCTAATTTCCAGATCAGGGCTTTACTTTATATACACACCATAGTATAAGAGTATTTTACTGAGTATCATGTACCACCACAGTAGTGCCAAAAGCCAGTTTTTTAAAGCCCTTTTAATGATTTACCTCATTGTTGTCACATAAATTGGTCAGGTCAAACAACATTTTCAAACACAAGCTATGAAACTAAAGATCATGTGTTGAGAGGAGGTGGCTAAAAGACCCACACTGTCTAGTGGTCAACCTGGTACACAGGCTATAAACAGTATGTCATATGGATTTTTATTTTATGTATGAAAATAAATCAGGGCCAAACTGTACCCCCTCAGGTTACATCAGCTTAAATCCAGGCTTGCCTACAAAAGGATCTAAACAAAGAAGGGGCATTGTAAGAGCCTATTTCCTCCATCTGCCCAAGTGAGACACTTGTTTAGACATCAGTGATTCAGCATAGTTTCTTCAGATTTCTGTAGAGTACTCCCCCAGGATCATTCACCTCTAATGCATTATTTATTTAAATGAAAATTGCACTTAATGGAGTTTGGATTACTTGGCAAAAGAA
>NW_008824653.1:398153-398700 GCF_000699105.1 Pygoscelis adeliae
TGACTGCCATCACAAATAAGTTTCCACAACATGGCCTTGGTCTACAATCACGGATAGACCATCACTTCAGCAGCATCTTCGTGGATTGTTGACCAAATGGACCAGCAGCTCTAGTCCAGCTCCCTACATACATGAGGAAAAATTTCTTTACTGAAAGAGTGGTTAAACATTGGAACAGGCTGCCCAGGGAAGTGGTTGAGTCCCTGTCCTGGTTTCGGCAGGGATAGAGTTAATTTCCTTCCTAGTAGCTGGTACAGTGCTGTGTTTTGGATTTAGGATGGGAACAAAATTGATAAGGCACCGATGTTTTAGTTGTTGCTAGGTAATGCTTACACTGGCCAAGGACTTTCTAGTTTTCTATGCTCTACCGACTGATGCACAGGGAGCTGGGAGGGGGCACAGCCAAACTGGCCAAAGGGACATTCCATACCATGTGACGTCATGCTCAGTACATAAACTGGGGGAAGCTGGCCGGGGGGGGCCGCTGCTCGGGGACTGGCTGGGCATCGGTCGGCGGGTGGTGAGCAATTGTACTGTGCATCACTTG
>NW_008824653.1:398902-402743 GCF_000699105.1 Pygoscelis adeliae
CCTGGAAGTATTTAAAAGACGTGTAGATGAGGCGCTTAGGGACATGGTTTAGTGGGCATGGCGGTGTTGGGTTGACAGTTGGACTCGATGATCATAGAAGTCTCTTCCAGCCTTAATGATTCTATGATTCTATACTAGTGGATGTAGAGTTTAATTCTACTTAGCTCACATTTCTACCTTCTTTGAATGAACATTAAATGACTGAGTTTACTAGTACAACTAGTAATCTGAAACAATCAGTGCAGTAGATAGTGCCTTTTCTCCTGTTCCTAAGAGGAGGAAATTTGTGTAGAAAAGCAGATAAGGGACAGATTTATTGTTTTGAGAGATGAAGGTGCCACATGGTAGTACTCCCAATAGTAATGTCAGAGTCCAGGGGATTTTTTAGAGAAGTGTTGTCTCCTCATTGCAGTCTCCTTTGCCCCCTAAAAGTTATATGAACAGCATGAAGGAGGGAGATTGAGACAGTGTCCCTGGGAACCTGAGCTCATGCAAGCTTGGGAGAATCCAGGCAGTGCAGGTGGACCGTGACCAGTGTTAGCAGTTCCCTCTTCCCTCCAGTGGTGTTGTATGCGTGGTCTCTGACCCCACATGGCACACAGCAAGAGAGCAAGCCCTGCCTTTGAATGGGAGCAACTGTTGTGACAGTGCGTGAACAATATAGGAGCGAGTCCACACACTTCAGCGAACAGCTCAAGGTGCATATTCCTTAGTGGCTGAACTGATGAGCAAACTGCTGTAACAAAGAGGACACCATTAAGTCTTAACTTACGTTTTCAGCAGAAAATCCTGCCTTTTGCACAATGTGTCAGAGAATAGCTAAACAACACCACTAAACTAAGTATTAGAAAACAATATTTATCTGACCTGTCTGCAAATCAAACCACCAATTGTGTACTTCTTTGCATTACAGTCACACTGTGTTTAGCTGCTAAAGGGAGAAACGACAGTCTATCATGACAACAGAGGGTCATGTGAACAAGTTTCGTAAACTAATGAACCCTCCTTCAAAGAGCCTATAGGCTGAGGGAATGAAAGTGTTGCATGAGGGAAAGGAATAAAAGAATCAAGTCTTTCAAATGCATCAGTTTATCAATATTTACAAAGTATGCAAAGCCAGACAAGTACCTTTCTTTCAGGTAAAATACAGTCTTAACTCATTTCCCCTCTGTCCCAATGAATTCAGCATGAATAGATTAAGCCAATTCCATCTTTCTGGAAAGAAATATTCTAATATGTTTTATGTCTGAACAGAAAATTAACAGCGGACTTTTGCTTTTTAACCAAGAACTTTAGAACATGCTTTGTTCAAAGTCTAAAATCAGTTTCCCTGATGTGTTTCTCTTTCCTCCCACTCTTCACAAGAGAGAGCAGAGAAATAGCCTTGTAGTAAATCTTAACACACACACAATCTAGCTCTGTATGTAAACAAATATGTTTTTCTAATATATGTCCATGTGATTTCAACTGTTATTTACTGGAACTTTAAACACAAGGCCAGAAAAGAAAGAGACACACAAGAGCAGTTTTTAAATTACTCACTGCAAGAAAAGCCTGAGTCAAGGAAGCATATGTCTTAGTCAGAACTCCCACATGCAGACTCTTAAACTAGAGTTACAAATATTAAGTAACAAGCATCCTTGAGCAATCCTGTGTAGGAGGAAATTTTGGATTAATTTGATAAGTCTGTTATGAACTGCTTCCACCTCATGCTTCAAACAAGTCATCTGGTATGGCAAATCCAAAAAAAGAAAAAAAAATCCAGAACAAAAAAAATAAAACCAACCAAACAAGGAAAAATGCACCCACTCCCCCAACACACACACACAATTCCCAGTCTCAGTCTTTCCTCTCACGGACTGCCTTCTAAATCCAGTTTCAAGAAAGACAGTCCCCTTATCTTCCTCCCTACCCTGCACTCATAATCTCCCAAATTAGTTAAGCTCCCCAAATTAGCTCCACTCCCCATCTCGAGTACATAGAACAAAAGTGGAATCTACTGCTACTTTAGCCTGCAGGTCCTACCTCTTCTTGTACAATACTTCACTCATCTGTAGTCCTTGAGATCTGTAGGGTATGAATTGTGTTAGTTCCCGCTCATATTGGATCAATCACCTAGGTGCCCTACTTGTGACTCTGTTTTTGGCAGTCCTGTGATTAATGAGGTTGTTTTCCCACAAAGTAGCATGATACACATACTAGACATGCAGTCCTTTCAGATTTAAGGACAAAGGCTCCTCAGAGCTGCCTGTAATATCAAATCTGCTCAGTCCTCAAGGTATGGTATCTGAAGAAATAAAGTGCGGAGGTCAACATAATTTAAAAAGCTGTCTAGTCTGACACTTGACAAGAAATATTTGCTTCACTCAGTCCAAGTCATTTGTTTTTGCCTTCTATAGCACTATCCACAAGTTGACCCTGTCAGTTACTTGGACCCAACACCATCACTGCAACTTGTCATTTCCCAAAAGAAACTCCTCACCAGGTCTAACAGAGCACATCATTTCCTCCCCACATACACCTTCACCATTTGTTCTGAGCATCTCTGACACTCGCTACAGTTTTTGTTTTAACTCTGACTAACTGCCCTCAGAATTTTATCCATTTTAACCTACCATCTCAGATAATCTCCTGACCAAGGTTATCAGCATTTTTTATGCAATCTACCAACTGTTCTTGTAATTTCAAGGTTCCCTAAACTGAGCAAAGTAACATGTCTGTTGTTCTCAACATCTGAATTTTTAAGACCTGGAGCCCCAGAGGAACTCAGCTTGTTTCTTTCTTTGACCAGAAATCTGCCACAAAGCAACAGCCATTTCTTCAAACCCCTATTTTTCTATGGAAAAAAAATTTTTCCAGTATTACTTCCCCTTAAATATAAAGTAAAAGATGATGGCTACTATACTGCAAGTGGTAACAGTTTTCCTGTGGATGAGAGATCATTTCCCTTGACAGAAAAAAAAGTATGTTAAGTAGTGCTGGCAAAGGCTCCAAGATCCACTTCATTTGCCAGTTGACCCTGTTAGATTGTAGCATGACTACAAAAGCAGTTTCATGCTATGGATTTTGAGTATAGCTTCCCTCATTTATTTATTTACTTTAAGCAGCTCACGTTTGTGAGCACTGGATAAAACAGTATGTTTCTCAGCAAACCCTAATTAAAGCTGTAGCTCAGAAACAGTGGCAATTTGGATGAAGTTCAAGCACGTAGGGGCAACTGATGAAATACTTACTCAGTGAGCACCAAACAGATGTCTGCTTGGGACTTTGTCTGTTCATCTCTCTTTCAGTTCATTCTACAATTAGCTACATATGTGCAATGAATTGTCCTTCTTGACCCTCTATGCCATTACACTGACTATGGACGTAACTCCACAGAATTCAGCAGTTTTAACATATCCTGTCTGAAAACACTGGAGAAAGATAATTAGCTTTTTAAATATATATATATATTTTAGACAGTCCTTACTTCCACTTGCAATTAGGAAAATCAGCAAGAACCCTAGCTATCCTAGAACAGCGGCACTGACTCCAGCATTCAGAACCACTTCTTCTAGCAACCCGCAAGGGACTATCACTACAAGTCAAGGCTTGGGAGGCCTTAAAGTTGTTGTTACGATTCCATCAAGACATTAGATGCAGGGCTTGGAAAGCTTTTCTGAGCTTCCAACTGCCATACTGGGTTTGAAGCAGACACACAATTATGACACTTCACAGGGTGATTAAACTCTTTTGTATCCCACTACACCAGTGAAGCAAATCATAGAATCATAGAATCATAGAATCATTAAGGTTGGAAGAGACCTCCAAGATCATCGAGTCCAACCATCAACCCAACAAC
>NW_008824653.1:403284-410282 GCF_000699105.1 Pygoscelis adeliae
AGTCCGCCCTCCAGAAGTCCATGGTTGCGGTTTTGCTGCCTCCCCTCCTTACTTCACTGAGAATTGAGAATTCTACCATTTCATGGTCGCTAAGCCCAAGATGGCCTCCGACCACCACATCTCCCACCAGTCCTTCTCTGTTTGTAAACAGCAGGTGGAGTGAGCACCTCCCCGGTAGGCTCACTTACCAGCTGTGTCAGGAAGTTGTCTTCCACACACTCCAGGAACCTCCTAGACTGCTTCCTCTCTGCCATGTTTTATTTCCAGCAGATGTCCGGGAAGTTGAAGTCCCCCACGAGAACAAGGGCCAGCGATCGAGACACCTCTGCCAGCCGCTTGTAGAACGCTTCATCTGCCTCTTCATCCTGGTTGGGTGGTCTATAACAGACTCCCAGCAGGATATCTGCCTCGTTGGCCTTCCCCCTCATCCTTACCCATAAACACTCAACCGTATCTTCATCACAATCGTTAAGCTCTATACAATCGAAACACTCCCTAACATACAGGGCCACCCCGCCGCCTCTCCTTCCTCGCCTGTCCCTTCTGAAGAGTCTATAGCCATCCATTGCAGCACTCCAATCGTGAGAGTCACCCCACCACGTTTCTGTGATGGCGACTAAGTCATACCTCTCCCGCTGCACGATGGCTTCCAGCTCCTCCTGCTTGCCGCCCATGCTGCGTGCATTGGTGTAGATGCACTTGAGCTGGGCTATCGATTTCACCCCCGGCATCGGCATGTGTTCACCATACAAGTGACTCAAATCACTACAAGTCCAAAGACAGATATTAATTTCTTTTACTGCCATGATTCTAATTCCTACACTTCCTACTCTATAATTTAAAACATTCTCCCTCCACCCCTTAATCAGACAGCAGAACATTATCCCCTTACAGAACTGTCTTCAGTCTGTAAAGATCTCTACACCTGCCTTCCTTGACACAGTGGTTCTCAATGACTGTCAGCTTTAGGATTGTGCCCTCGTTCCTGTTTTCATGGAACCATTCAACTTTCCTTTCGACACCAACGACAAAAGTCCAAGATACTATGTAAAATTTAAGTCACTAATTTTCAATACTAGGCCTTATGTTCAAGTGAATACTCCATTGAGCAGTTAGCTAGTCTAATTAAACTCACTTTGGTCTGATTAACTGCAATTATATTTCACAGTTGCTTTGTGCTCTCTGTTAACCTCCATTTTCAGTCCTGTATCTCTGCTCAGTGTGGTGAGAATTTCACTCCACTGACTTCCATTAGGAACAGCTCTCTTTTTCCCCCGGGCTTAATACTATTCATTGCCCTTTCAAATTTGACTAGTTCAACTGCAATCATCTTCCTTGCTTATCCCTAAGTAATACTCTTCCTTGCTTATCCCTAAGTAATACTAACCTCTCATCTTGTCAAGTTTTCCTATTGTAGCATTTTCAACTGCAGCACTTGTAATATGATAGAACATTTGAAGCTTCCCTTATTTAACAACTAGTTATCACACGAGGAGGAAAGCAGGCAAAAGAAGAGAGGCAGGAATTTACCCTCACACTTCAGCTGGCTCTCCCTGGGCATAGAAGTTGCTCGGTGACTTCTCTCTTCAGAGGGAATTGAGCACACGAATCAGCACAGTACAGTGAGCAGCCACACTTACAGCCTTTCTGGTTAAAATAACCTTATGACATTTTCATTTGTGACTGCTAAGGGTCCATCCAGGAGCCTTGTTGAAGACTTTGTGATTTTGGCAGCTGTTATTAGGGACAATTAAGTAGCTACAGTATCTTAATGCAGTTATGTATTAATGAGTATTTAATAGCTATAGTTACAAGATCTTAAAAGGTTAATATTGAGTATTTGGCTTGACCCCTATTTTTAATTTCAGTCACCCTAGTCTTGATAAAATTCATAAACTCATGCACAAAGCCACTGTCCTCAGTTGACACAAAACCAGATTTCCATTTTTACCATCATAGAGACACTGTCAACTTAAATAGGAATAACTCAGTCCCTTTGTCCACTGGAAAACCAGCAAACCCATCTGAAAGTAATTCAATTACAGGCTGCAGGAGGGACTCTAGATCAGCTGTGGATGGTCAGCACAAATCCCGTGGGCTAGAGCAGGCAAAAAAGGCAGCTCCTTTTGCTAGGAGGCAAAAAAGCTAGCCTCCAGAAGCATAAAACAGAAGTCTTGCTGCTTAGTCTGCTCTACATAGATGGAAAAGGGGAGCAGAGGAGAAGTCAGGCTGACTGCAGAAAATAAGCGGTATGAAGTCTCCTGACTATATTATGGATTCAGCTCTTGACTAGCAGGGAAATGGTCCTGTAGCATAGAGAATTTTGCCAGATCTTTAATTTAGATAAATACAATCCCAAAGAACTTGCTAGCAAGTCTCAGACATCTTCCAGATCCAGCATCATATCAACTGAGGGGTTTGTAATTAGTTTCTTGCTTTGGGTGGGCATGTCTAGTTAATTAACATTGTGTTCACTGTTTATAGCCATAGCATTCTTTAAAGCTCCAGGATTTATGGAGAAGTCTGAAATCTCTGTGGCAGAAAGAAGATTTAATACAAATTCTTCATTCCATTCCTATTCATGTTCTTCCTCATTTCTTAATTTCTCACTTAACTTTTCATCCGGTAAATAAGAAAGATGTTAATACTAACTCCCTAAATAGCCTCCCTTTTTTCTACAGGGAATAACAGATGTGTAAGACTATAGAAAGAACAAATATTATGACAGCAAGATAAAGCAGTTTATTTGGATATGTAAATTTATTGCCTTAGCCAGCTCAGGGTTATTGTCTTCCCATCAGATGTTCAAGGGAAAAAGAATGCATTTAAGCTATTTATCTGGTGGCACCACAAGAGCTCTTAGGTAAGAGAGACATTTGAGGTGTGAAGGATATTTACACAGCTGTCTATTTTCAACATACACACATATATGAGCCATTTTGCTTGATCTGAGCAGAGTATTACACTTGGGGTCTTCCCAGTGACTTCTGCTGTGATCTCATGCTAATCTGGACCTTAGTTTTCACAGCTAACCTATGAATGCCAAAATGGTCACTCTATACCAACTGATGCCGCGGGTGCAGCTGGAGTTCCAGACAGGCACCATCCTTCCCTCACCTGCCAGCAGCCAGAGCTAAGAGAAAGCACCTATGTGTGTGAGAAAGAATTAAGCTAAGCTTATTCTTTTCTTATTACTGTACCTGGGTGAAGATTTCTTGCTTCCAGCACTAGAACATTTTCTATATTTTACATTGAAGCTATGATTAAGTTAAAAGTTAAAAACAATAGTAGTGATTCTGAAAACATTTTCCCTTTATCAAAGTGAGTGCTGTAGACACCAACTAGAATGCATGGTCACGTTCTCTCTTCTTGGTTTTGTGAATCTTGTATTTAGGAAAACTTCTTTCACAGGAGTGAAAGATGTTTGGGAGACGCTCACAGGAAAGGGCAGATATGGCTTTTAATTTCTGAGTGGGAGAACTACACTTTGGAAGCCTGCTCATTTCCTAGGGCAGTACTTTAGAAGCAAGTCCTTCTTAAAAATTCCCTTGTATCCTTCTGGTAGTATCATTTTAAAAGTGCCTCAGCTGTATTTTGTCAGAGGTTGTTAGGCTGGGAGAATGTGAAAACACCCAGAGGAAGGCTACCAGGTGAGGCTCTGCAATGATCCCCCTAGACAGGGGTAACTACTCATTTTTAAATTTCAGTTGGGCTTTGATGGGAGAAAGGTATTCAATTGTTCAGGCTGGGCCACATCTGCTTCTGCAAATGCCTGATGGGTGTTTGGGGTCAACCAATGACAACGTCTACAAGCTCTCAGATGTCTCCTGTGAAAGACAATGTCTGACAACGAGCAAGAAATTTGGATTCAGCGTGTAAATTTTGCTCATGTCGTGATCCCAGCCTCTGTGTTGTCTCCTTCCCTGAGCACATCCCAGTAATGTTTGCTTCCCCAACTTCAGAACAGTTCCAGATCAAGTATTTGCCAATTAAAACCAGGTATGCGAATATTCATTCTCCTGTCATGGGAAAACTGCTTACCAACACAACAAATCTTGGTTTTGGTAATTCTACAGTGTATAACCAAAATGCCTGTGTGATTCCATTACTTCACAATTGTTTTAGATCATCTTAAATTGCTCTTTCTTCTCAGGCTGCTGAGATATTTGGCTACTGTATAGCTGTCCTGGTTTCGGCAGGGATAGAGTTAATTTCCTTCCTAGTAGCTGGTACAGTGCTGTGTTTTGGATTTAGGATGGGAACAAAATTGATAAGGCACCGATGTTTTATTTGTTGCTAGGTAATGCTTACACTGGCCAAGGACTTTTTAGTTTTCCATGCTCTACCGACTGAGAAGGCTGCAGGTGCACAAGAAGCTGGGAGGGGGCACAGCCAAACTGGCCAAAGGGACATTCCATACCATGTGATGTCACGCTCAGTACATAAACTGGGGGAAGCTGGCCGGGGGGGGGGCCGCTGCTCGGGGACTGGCTGGGCATCGGTCGGCGGGTGGTGAGCAATTGTACTGTGCATCACTTGCTTTGTGTATTATTATTATTATCATATTATTATCATTATCATTTTATTTCAATTATTAAACTGTTTTTATCTCAACCCATGAGGTTTTCTCACTTGTGCTTTTCCAATTCTCTCCCTCATCCCATTGGGGGTGTGGGGGGAGTGAGCGAGCGGCTGCGTGGTGCTTAGTTGCCGACTGAGGTTAAACCACGACAATAGCTAAACTATCCACATTTAGTTTTTCTTCCAGACTAGCAAGTCTTTCCAGACCCCATGTCTCTTTTCCAGGGTTCCTTATAACTTTATTCACAGACCCAAGCACACTAGTCTAGACTCACAGTAACATATGGTGCAGAGAGCCGTCATTCCTCTATGACTTGACATAGAGGCAGATGGAGCGGGGAGAAATCAAATGAAAACTGGTATGAAGGGGATGCATAGCAGATATTCTAGTTGCATGTGAGGCCAATTAACTATAACAACAGATCATCAGCTTTCCCTTTTCATTTCCATTTTATTTCTAGTCACTGTGACTGGCATTGACAACCCAAATTCTAAGGCTTGCGTCTTTGCCCCACATCTCCATTCACTGCCCTCATTCCTGTGTAGTCTCAAAAGGTAAGTCAGCAGCACAAAAACAGAGTGTGAGACATGTAAATGTAATAAGAATTGCCACATCTACTAGTGAGCAATTCTGTACCCCCATTTCATTCATTACCTTCCACAAGTTTCCAGGAGCTGAGATCCTACTTTTCCAATGCGTAATCAGAGATGGTTTGGCTTGGGAACCAGCAAAGTTCTTTGAAACTGTGTTTAGAAGGGAAGTGAGACATCTAAATTATCTCCTCAGAATTGCAATGGAAGTAAAATATGCCACTTTTCAGCTCTGATTTCAGAAGGCAAAGAGCATTCAGCTCCCGTGTCTCCCGGCTCCTGCCCAGCATGGGCATCTCAGACTTTTTGAGTAAAATCTTGTACCCTTGGAAGAGAATGGAGTCTCTCCTTTTGGTCTCCAGGAGATCAGAATTTCATCCATTTCTTTTGCTGAGGTACAGTGGATTAGTCCTGCAGGGGAAGTCCCTTGCTTGAAAAAACAAAACACATTTCTACAAAGCCTGAAACTATGGCACTAACAGTAGAAAAGAGAAAGAGGAGATTCTTCTCCCCACTTTTGCTAGTAAATTCTGTCTTTGAGATTTTCATTGAAACTTAGGGTACTCCCTTCCCAGCTTGCTGCATCTAGCCTGAAGCTTGTGCAGCCATTGAAATGAAAAATAATGGGCTACACTATTAAACAACTTTAGGCTGAGGTCATTTTGACCTCTTGGAAAGCAATTTGCTCATTCCCTGGGTTTAATTCTCCCAGATGTGCTTAAGCAATATTAAGATGGCATTAGGGACCTGGTTTATATGCTGTCTCTTAGCCATCTCATCACTACCATTGCACTGCCTATGAAGCAACACACAACTTCAAGAAATCCCAGCCTGGTTCTTATTCATTTTAACTAGTTTTTTGTGTCGTCATCATTTTGTGGGGTTTTTTTTTGGTTGGGGTCTTTTTTTTTGGGGGGGGGGGGGGGGGGAGATGGTTTTCTCAACTACAAACATTTTAGGCTCCAGGCAGCTTTAAGAACAGACAGCAAACTAATGAAGAAAAGAAGCCTAAATAAGGAAACACGTGTGGTTCACCAACATGACCTCCAGCATGAGAGGAAAAAAAAAAATCAGCCAGAGTGTTTATGCACCACAAACGAGTAGGGGATTCCACTTTCCCCCTCCCCCTAAAGGCTCTAAGTGAGTCATCTTGAGCAACTTACCATGAAGTAGGTTGACATTTTATATCATTCTATGTTATTTGTTTTTCCCGTCAAAGCTTTCTCTGCTGGTTTACATGAATATAAGGCTAACTTTATAGTTCCTTGGCATGCTGAGCTCTTTCTGCATTGGTTTTCTGATCCTCAAAGCAGCTCTGGTACTTACTTACTTTACCAAGAAATATTTGAAAGAGCTTGCACTGTATCCATAATGATGAACTAATTCATTTGACTTGAAACTTATCAGCATGATCTGCTTACGGTAGCACGTTCTGACTGCTGCTGAAGGCAGTGAGAAGAGGGAAGACATCCAAAATGGAGGCAGAGTTTAACTCAAGCCCAACATAAAATGGTCATGGTGATGATCTATCCTGCTCCCTATGGCACAGAGGCTGTGTGTCTGTGATGGCATATCCTCACACAAAAACGGTGCTACCAAACCCAAGTGTCACACACCTGGCTTAAAATAAATAGCTACATCATTTCTGTTTGTCTCCAGGTTTTTGATTTTTGAAGTTAAAATCATAAAATATGGCCTAGATATAATCTGTCTCCATGGGAGATAGAAACATTTTTTTCCCTTATGAAACTTAAGGTTTGAATATATTTTCCACTTATTTCCAGGACCTGAGGCTTTCAGGAAAACACTAGTAATCATGAAACTAG